>NC_091743.1:82508478-82583478 GCF_043380555.1 Nothobranchius furzeri
ATTCTGCAGTGGCACTCATGCACAATGCTTCACAACAGATGCTATGGAACTCCTTGAAGATCGCATCTTTGGCAGGATCTGGACGAGAAGTTTTTAGAGACAATGATGAGGACGGGCTGGTCAGATGATTTAGATTCCCTACAGTCATCCCAGAAGGTCTCTGTGTTGAACTGCTCCTGGTGATGGACTGGCTGACCGGCCAGAACCGTGAAACCCCAGCACACCTACAGCTACTGACCACTATCAGGTTTGCAACCTGGTTCCAGTGGGAGTTAGCTGGCAGGCGGGCTGGTATTTGTTTGATATGATGAACAATATCTGTCATTTCCTGCCTGAAGCCCTTTAGGGTTGAATTCAATGTTTTCATTTAATGTTAGTTTTAGATGTAGAACATCTCAGAAATTCCTGAGCACCACAATGCAGCCGTTTTGGAAGGTATCAGTGATTATCGCCATCTTCCTCTTTCCCTCCATCTTCAGATCTGACCACTTCTTTATGTTTTTTTCTTTTTCATGTCTGCCGTGATCGCTCCGCAGCTCCACCGCACACAGCTCACCTCTGCAACAACAGTGCCTCAACCATACCCATGAGTAGTGCTGGGACGACAATCAATAAATCAAATAATCGTACGATAGATGAAAATGAACTCAAGAATTTTTTCAGCCTCAATATATCGAGGTTAAGAAATGTACAACTCTATTATTATTATTTTTTTTTTTTGTTTTGTTTTGTTTATTTTTTATATAGGCTATTGTAATTATTGTTTTGGAGAGGCAGGGTCAATGTTATTGTTTTTGGTGCAATATTTCTAACAGATGATGAAAAGTTTTGATTTATTTATTTATTTATTCTTTGTGTTATTTATTTAGAAGTTCTGGTTCTAGACAGTCCAATGTTAAATAAATGGGTAACGCTTCCTTTTACAGTCCCCTAATAACTAAGTTCTTAAATGGTAATTACATAGTAAGTTACAGTGTATTATTGTTTCTGAGTTCTTTAACAGTTATTACCATGTAACTCAGGTTTAATTCTAGTTTCATTTTATTAATCATCCCCAGTAAATACTGCTTTACACAATAATTACACTTTATTACATTTATACACTTTAATTACACAATAATACACTTTAACTTACTATGTAATTACCATGTAAGTACTTAGTAATTAGGGGACTGTAAAAGAAGCGTTACCAATAAATGTTTACGGTTGCATTTTAAAGGGTGTACTTGCATTATTATGATACATTAACATTACATAAGTGGTTATTTTGGTCTCGACAATGTCAACAATAACATTGTTTATCGTCAATAATTTGTTCTACTGGCTCCACATTTTGTTTCTTTCAGCATCAGTCCCAGAGAACCGGGTCCAACTGAGTACCTATTCTTCTACATAAACTACTTGGCCCTTCTAGCCTTGGGGTAAAGAAGGTAAGATGTTCCTCTAAAGCCCGTTGGACCTACACTCACCTTGTGTCTGAACTGTCGGGCCAGTTGCTGGTACTCAAAGCTGCTCGGGTCTCTCAGAGCATCATTAAAGGTTTCACCTTTCAGTTTGATCCTCAGCTCCACCACCTTGTCCTTCAGAGGCCGCTGGGGGCGAAGTGACGTGTCGTCAATCTCGTTACCAATCTGAGAAAAAGAGAGGTGGCTTTCAGTGAGGTGTTACGGGGGCATTTCACAGGAAACGTAAATGTTGCGTAACGTCTATGAAACGTACTAAGCAGCAATTAGCTGTTGTTACAGTGGTTGGGGTGCGTTTCCACTGGCTGCAAAGCGTCCCAGAAGTGTATGGCCGCGTAGCTTTCTATTTGAGTCTATTTTTACACGCTAGGCTTCCAGACTGTGTCAAATTCCACTGTCCTGATCGGGCCAGACAGATAGTCTAACATGAAAGCAGTGTAAAACATCTGGAAACTTTCAAAATAAAAGTTGCATGCAGTTTTTGAGTGCAGAACTATAAAAAAGTATGTATTTTCCAGTGAAACCTCCATTACCGAAGTTAAAAAGAACAGAAAATAAACCACAGACCTTTCTGGATGCACGCTGTCCTCTTTCCCTTGCATGATATCATGTAAACTGCAGAAATCACACGTGGTGTTGGAATTCTCTGGTGACCTTGTGGAACCAGTTACATAAAACGCTTTTACTGCCGATTGCATCTGAAATGCTCTCAGTGGGAAGAGAGCTCGTGGGTAATAAACATGTCTTTTACGTTACGCACCACTTACGCATCCAGTGGAAAGACTGGGTTAGCATGTTCTATCAGCTAGCATGGATTTGCTTACCAAGTTTTCCCTCTCGGCCAACAAGCCATTGTTTCCAAGTAAAAGGTCTTCTTCAGAGGGTAGCTCTGTTGGATCCGGGAAGTTGCCGTTGTTGGTTTCCATGACATGCTTGGTTATCACCTCTACAGTGGAAGCATGGATAGCCACCCCAGGCCCTCCTACAGTTGTTCTCTCCGCTGTGACTTCTTCTGTTGTCTCAAGGATGATTCCATCGTCTGACTCTTCAGTTCTGTCTGCTGCAGACTCATAAGTGACTTCAACATCTTCAGCTGGAGAAAGAACTACCTGAACAAGGTCCTCACTTGGTACAAAATCTTCAGTGGGACGCTCTTCAGGACCAAGCTCTCTGGTGGTTTCTTCCCCTGAAGTCAACCATTGATGGACTTCAGTCATAGTTTCACTTGGACCTCGAAGTTCAGGAATATCTTCAGTGACTTTCAGTTCAGGGGAAGTGATCTTTGTGGTGGTTTCTGGTAAACCGTCCACATCAGAACCTACTGGAGAAGTGATGGTTGTCCCTGGTTCAGGTGTTTCATTCACCACAGTAAATGGGAATAATTCTTCTACATCCTCTGGAACAACAGCAACTACTGGAGTGACCTCATCTTCAGATTCTATAGGGGTGTCTGGTTCCATCGAGTCTACAGCTTCCGTTTCTGCTTTGTCCTCCAAAATCCCTTTGGTCTCAGATGTTCTGTCTTCTCTATTTTCCAGTAGTTCCCCTTCAGACATTTCTTTTTTGATATCTACAGATGTTTGATAAACATCAGTTTCATCCTCATGAGGTTCTACCTCTGGTTTAGATTCTTTGGCATGCTCCTCTGTGATCCTCTTTTCTCCTGCAATTTCTTCTATATATTTGTCTTCTGCTTGTTCTCTGGTGGGTTCTGCTTCTTCAGTTGGTTCTCTGGTGGGTTCTGCACCTTTAATTGATTCTCTAGTGATTTCTGCATCTTTAGTTGGTTCTCTAGTGGGTTCTGCATCTTCAGTTGGTTCTCTGGTGGGTTCTGCACCTTTAATTGATTCTCTAGTGATTTCTGCATCTTTAGTTGGTTCTCTAGTGGGTTCTGCATGTTCAGTTGGTTCTCTAGTCAGTTCTGCACATTTAATTGTTTCTCTAGTGATTTCTGCATCTTCAGTTGGTTCTCTAGTGATTTCTGCTTCTTTAGCTGGTTCTGTTATGAGTTCTGCATCTTTAGTTGGTTCTCTAGTGGGTTCTGCATCCTTAGCTGGTACTCTAGTGAGTTCTGCTTCTTTAGTTGGTTCTCTTGTGGGTTCTGCACCTTTAATTGATTCTCTAGTGGGTTCTGCATCCTTAGCTGGTACTCTAGTGAGTTCTGCTTCTTTAGTTGGTTCTCTTGTGGGTTCAGCAACTTTGATTGATTCTCTAGTGGGTTCTGATTTTTTAAATGGTTCTCTTGTGGGTTCTGCTTCTTCAGTTGGTTCTCTTGTGGATTCTGCTTCTTCAGTTGGTTCTCTTGTGGGTTCTGCATCTTTAATTGATTCTCTAGTGAGTTCTGCTTTTTTAATTGGTTCTCTTGTGGGTTCTGCTTCTTCAGTTGGTTCTCTTGTGGGTTCTGCTTCTTCAGTTGGTTCTCTTGTGGATTCTGCTTCTTCATTTGGTTCTCTTGTGGGTTCTGCATCTTTAATTGATTCTCTAGTGGGTTCTGCTTTTTTAATTGGTTCTCTTGTGGGTTCTTCTTCTTCAGTTGGTTCTCTTGTGGGTTCTGCTTCTTCAGTTGGTTCTCTTGTGGGTTCTGCATCTTTAATTGATTCTCTAGTGGGTTCTGCTTTTTTAATTGGTTCTCTTGTGGGTTCTGCTTCTTCAGTTGGTTCTCTAGTGGGTTCTGCATCTTCAGTTGGTTCTCTAGTGGGTTCTGCTTCTTCAGCTGGTTCTCTTGTGGGTTCTGCATCTTTAATTGATTCTCTAGTGGGTTCTGCATTTTTAATTGGTTCTCTTGTGGGTTCTGCTTCTTCAGTTGGTTCTCTAGTGGGTTCTGCATCTTCAGTTGGTTCTGCTTCTTCAGCTGGTTCTCTTGTGGTTTCAGCAACTTTGATTGATGCTCTAGTGGGTTCTGCTATTTTAATTGGTTCTCTTGTGGGTTCTGCTTCTTCAGTTGGTTCTCTTGTGGGTTCTGCATCTTTAATTGATTCTCTAGTGGGCTCAGCTTTTTTAATTGGTTCTCTTGTGGGTTCTGCTTCTTCAGTTGGTTCTCTTGTGGGTTCTGCATCTTTAATTGATTCTCTAGTGGGTTCTGCTTTTTTAGTTGATTCTCTTGTGGGTTCTGCATCTCTAATAGATTCTCTAGTGGGTTCTGTGTCTTTAGTTGGTTCTCTAGCAGGTTCTGCTTCTTTAGTTGGTTCTCTTGTGGGTTCTGAGTCTTTAATTGATTCTCTAGCGGGTTCTGTGTCTTTAGTTGGTTCTCTTGTGGGTTCTGCATCTCTAATAGATTCTCTAGTGGGTTCTGTGTCTTTAGTTGGTTCTCTAGTGGGTTCTGCTTCTTTAATTGGTTCTCTTTTGGGTTCTGCATCTCTAATAGATTCTCTAGTGGGTTCTGTGTCTTTAGTTGGTTCTCTAGTGGGTTCTGCTTCTTTAGTTGGTTCTCCTGTGGGTTCTGCATCTCTAATAGATTCTTTAGTGGTTTCTGTGTCTTTAGTTGGTTCTGTAGTGGGTTCTGCTTCTTTAGCTGGTTCTCTTGTGAGCTGTTCTTCTTTCGATGGTTCTCTAGTGGGCTCTGTTTCTTTGGCCTGTTGTTGAATGCGTTCTAGTTCTTCTGCTTGTTTACTTGTGGATTCTGCGGGGTCAGTGCCTGTTTCTGGTATTGTTTCTTTCATGGGTCTTGTTTCTTCAGCTGGTTTAGTTGTTGCTTCTGTTTCTGGTGAGGATTCAGTAATAAAATCAATGTTTTGGACTAGTTCTTTTATCAGAAGTTCTGTAGTGGTTCCTGTTTTTGATTGTAAAACGTCTGCCTCTTGTACACTTTCTTCTGAGGGGTATCCTTCACTTGCTGGTTCTCTGGAAGAATCTACTACTTGTTTTGGTTTTTCAGAGGGCTGCAGAACATGTACCGATTCTTGAGATGGCTCCGGTACCTTTACTGGATCTTTTGTGGGTTGTGGTACTTCTGTTGGTTCTTGAGATGGTTCTTGTACCTGTATTGGTTGTTTTGTGGGTTGTGGTATCAGTGGTTTTTCATTTGTGAGTTCTAGTACCGTTACAGGTTTTTGAGATGGTTCGTGTGCCTTTATTGGTTCTTTTGTGGGTTCTAGTACCTGTACTGGTCCTTTTGTGTGGTGTAGTACCTGTACTGATTCTTGTGATGGTTTTGGTACCTTTACTGGTTTTTTTGTGGGTTCTTGTACCTGTATTGGTTCTTTTCTGGGTTCTAGTACCTGTATTGGTCCTTTTGTGGGTTCTAGTACATGTACTGGTTCTAGTGCCTGTAGTGGTCCTTTGGTAGGTTCTTGTAATTTAGTTTTGGTTGTCTGTTCCGTGAGTTCTGTTTGCTGAGTTGATTCTTTTGTGACTTTTATTTCTGTTTCTAGTTGCCCCGTAGGTTCAGATCTTTGTGGAGGTCTTTCTGTGGTTCTTGGTTTTTCTTCTGCAACTCCAGCTTCTGTTGCTGGTTCTAATGGTTGTTCTGGTAATTCTTTAGATGCAGACTCTGTTGCTGATTCAACTGAAGACAGAGTTCTTTCTGAAGCTTGTTTATCAGTTTTCACTTCATGTGTTGGTTCCTCTGTGTGTTTTCTAGCAGGTTCTGCTTCTGGTGATACTTCTGCTGTTATTTCTGAAGGTTGTAATTCTTTTGTAACACCTCCAGAAGGTTCTGTTGGTGTTGCTTGTTCTTCAGGTTGCGACTCCTCAATAACATTGAGTTTTTCTTGTTCATCAGGCCCTGGAAATGTTTCAGGTGTATCTGTGCCTTTAACAGGTTTTGGTGGAGCTTCTGTAGATTCCTCCACTGTAACAGCTGTTCTATCTGGTTCTACTGATATATCTTCTGTCTGAAGTGTCTCATCAGCTGATTTATCTTCACTAACAGAAATTTGGCCATGTTGCTCTCCAACCTGTTCTTCCTCTTTAGGCTTTGATGGAACAAAAACATCTTTTTTAAAGGTTTCCTCGACAATAATTGTCCCAACTGTTGGACTTTCTTCAGCAACATCTACGTCTTTATCATCATGTGAAATCAGAGTGGCTTCAGAAGTTACCCCAAAAATGTCTGCTGGTCTGTCTTCTCCAGGTTTGTCGAGTGTTTCAGGTTCCATCTCGCTTGTGGTTGTCAGGATGGAGACATGAGACAAAACTTCTCCTGCAAGCTCCTGTTCTGGAAGCTCATTTCCAGTTATGTCAGCTTCCTCTTCTGGATCTACCATCATAAACATGGTTGGTGTTGCCTCCATGGCAACCTTGGTTTCATCTCTGCTAACCTCTACAGCTGCCTCCGAAGGATGTTCTACCTGTAGCGTTTGGATGTTACCTTCAGACTCCAGAGAAACAGATGCTTGAGGAGCATGAGGCAAAGTTTCGTTCTTTAATTTATGTAAAATCTCAGTAGGATCTGCTAAATCTTCCCCAGGAAGAGCACCATCAGGGATGGTATCGAAATAATTATCTTCAAAGTCTTTAACTCCCGGTATCAGAAAACCTTTGGTAGTTGTTTCAAGGGGAACTTCAGTGATCTCCTTCAGAGGTCCCTCTGTGAAGGTTTCTTTTGGAAGTGTTACGCTTGGCTTTTGAAGAACATCCGCTTTTGTGGGGTGTACTGGTGCATCACTCTCAGATGACGGCTCATCTTCTTCTGGGTTTAACAAATTAATCTCCTCTGAGTCTTCAGGAATATTTGGTAGGACCTTGTCCAGATCTGGTAGAGTTTTGTCTTCATTAGCTTCCTCGTCCATCCCACTAAAGGGCTGGTGTGGAACGGAGTAAACAACCTCTGAGGTCACCTCCACAGTCTCTTTAGCAGTGTCTCCAACATTTAAACTCTCTGAATAAACGGTGACCTGAGCTGGACTTTGTGAAGTCAAGCCACCTTCATTGTCCAGGATATCATTAGAGTCTTCTGGCGCATCTTCAGCAGCAGAGTCAGAGGTTAAATCCTTGGGAATCCCGGTGAGAGTTGTCGTTGCTGCTTCTTGAAGGTGGCCTTCAGTCACAGAGAGTGATGGGGTCCAAGACACCAATCCAAACCCAGGAGATGGCTTTTCCTGATTCATCATCTCCAACCCTGGAAAACAGCATCAGGAGAAAAGAGATTTTTTAAATACACATTCAACATCAAACATGTTTGAACATCTCATGAATGAATGAATGAAATGGTTCCTGTCTGTTGATAATTAAGATTAGCAGCACGCTGAATTAAAAAGAACCTATGATCTCACTAACCCTGATAGTTGTCCTGCAGTAACATCACCATGTCTACATCCCTGCTGCTCCGCGTCCACCCATTGACCAGGCCGCTGTCCGTAAACGGGCTTACAGATCTATTCTGAGAAGTGAACGTGTGATGGGAATCAGCCTCCTGAACTCCACCCCGCCCCTCGTAAGTCAGATTGGGGTGTAAGGTGAGGAACAAAGCAAACCTGAGCGTCAAAATACACGGTCCAGTTCCACCCATCAGGTGGGTGGGGGAGGGGCTTAAGATCGACTTACAAAGGGTCAACTAAAGTTCAACGGTAGGGGCAATAATCTCTGTGGACATCCAGTCCCTTCATGAAGATAAACTTTAACATCCGTTCATAGATTAGCTGGTTTGACTGGACCCAGTGATCACTTGCTTTGTTTGTTTAAGGATCTTCTGAAGAGGCTCCAACACTCTCCTTCTTTAACTACAGCTACAGACATTTTCTGCTTCAGTGTTTTTAGACCTTTCTCTCAGATGTTTTGTATGGTTACTGAAGTAGGACTAAACAGTTTGGAAGTTTCAAAGTATATATATTTTTTTGATGACATGACATTAATTCTAAGGGTCCACATGTATTAAGGTCTGGGGAGTTTCCTTGAAATCAATCCAACATGTTGCTTTGTTCCAGATTCACTGAGTTCTGACTTTAGCCTTCAGGCCCAGGGCTATTTCACACGGGAGAAGACACTGTTCATTAGGGCTGTCGCAATAATCGCAAGAACAATATATATCGCGATATTAAGAAACCCACCGCGCTGCATGACGTGCCACCGCAATTACCACACTTGATTAAATCTTGCGACAGCGCATGCTGAGAGGTAAAGTCCGCGCTGATCGAGGAGATAGTAGGGCACTTTTTTTTATTTCTGTTAGACGTTGCAGCCAAATTTGCATTTCAAAGTTAAACCTCCTGAATGTTGTTTTTAAGTTCAGTCAGAGAATGCCGTTACTGCCCTTTGATCTACATTCAATAAAGTGTTAAAAATGGCCATGTATTTTTTTCTAACATTTTTTAAATGTGTAAGCACAATGTTTCAAAGGAAATATTGCCATGAGTTTAGTAATGAACAAACAAATTTGCTAAGTACATAAATAAAAACGGGGTGCAATAATATCGCATATCGCAATATTGAGCTGCCCTGACTCACCGCAGGGGGAATTCCTCAATCGCGACAGCCCTACTGTTCATCACCAAACTGTTGTTGGATGGTTGGAGGAGTTCCTCTGGGAACTCTTTAGGTACCGTTCTCTATTCATGACTATGTTCCGAAGCAAAACTGTGAGTGAGTCTACGCCCTTGGCTGAGAGGTGTGCGTGCGCACACACACAGACACACGCGCACGCACACACACCGCACGCACACACACACCGTGCACGCGCGCACGCACACACCGCGCGTGCGTGTGCGCACACACACACATCTCCTCACTGTGCAGAAGATGGATGCAGACCTAGAGCCACCATTAAGTAAGCACATTTTATTTATATAACACTTATCACAGACATAGAATCACAAAGTGCTTCACATAGATCAAAACAAAATAAAACAAAGTCATAAAATCAAAATGCTCTCAAAACAGAATCAGATTAACGTCAGAAAAAATAAAATCCTAAAATTATAAAATTTCATAAACAGATGAAGGATTAAAAATTTGAGTTAAAAATAAGAAAATAAAAGATTTAGGTCAAAGCAGCTTTAAATAAAAGGGTCTTTAGCTGTTTTTTAAAAGTGTCCAGACTGTCAGTGCTGCGTACGGATGAAGGAAGATCATTTCAGAGTCGTAAATTTCTTCCATTTGTGAGAAAGTTCTGCACTGGGGGAATTTCAGGAGTTCTAGGTCAGATTTAGGAGACGTTCTGCTGCTGATGGGTTTACTTGGAACACTGAAGCCTTTTTGTTAGAATTGTGAAAATGTTTCTTAGTTTGTTTTCTTTTGAATTTCTCAAATCAGTCAGAACAATCATGAAAACTGAAGCAGAAAACTTAGAGATTAATTGTGTTTTAGTCTTTCTCATCTGTAAAAAAAACAAATTCTCATCAGGAGTTCCAGATCTTCTCTATTGTTATTGTGTGGTTTCTATTTCTGGTGGTTATTAAAGCTCTGAACTGAAGGGACGTTGCCAGTAAGCTCAGAAGTTAGTTATGCTACACTGTTTCTGACACCGGTTGATGAAAGAGTCTACAGTAAAGTTGTTTTTGGAACAATATCATCAAGAATCAAGTACTGTAACATCTGAAGGTCAGAAAAGCTCGGAATACAGTGTAGTAAGTGTTAAGAGTGCTAACCCTGTTTTTATGAGCTAATTAGAACATCCTCTTTTTGTTCTGAAACACTTACCGGGAGGAGTCTCCATCTGCGTGTCTCCAGCCCGTACTGGTTCTGAGCTGCAGAACAAACACAAGATGGTTCCATTACAGATGTGAGCAAAGAAAACATAAAACACAATTATTAAAGACTGTAAGATGAAAGGACTAATTCATATGTGGGTGAGTAAAAAAGGGGAATTTTCCTTATACACATTTATATATATATATATATATATATATATATATATATATATATATATATATATATATATATATATATATATACATATATATATATACATACATATATATATACATATATATACGTATATATATATACATATATATATATATATATATACATATATATATATATGTATCAGACGTCAAGCTAAACAGTCACTCGACAGACAGGGTTAAAAAAATATGATCGACCTTTTTCCCCATCACTTTCATTTTTTAAATAGTAATTAAACATTCAATACCATTACAATTTCCTTTGATTTAATTTTAAATAAATATTTAGAGTGCCCAGGTAGCACATCAACAATGCAATTTAACAGTTTTCTTAAAGTAGGAACGTTTAACTTGTGCGGCCAGAGCGCTCTGCTTCCTTCTGCTCTGCATAAACCTGAACTGGTCACCTACTTGTGCGTAATCAAATGTCTATAGGGGAAAAGATGGTTAAAGGTATAAACATGAGGTTCACTTTTGCCTAAGACCGACTTTTTGCTGTTTTATGGTGTGGCTGAATCTGCGATCCGCTGCCACGCGGACTGGAATAACAAATGCTGCAGCAACGAGTTGTAGTCAGGTTCGGAGTCACTGGCTGGAGCGGACCCGACTTTAATACGTCATCCCAAAATAGAAGCTAATATCATAATATGACATTTAATGAAAAATGTTGTTATAAAACCTCTTAAAAGTTTTTATCACGGAGGAGGCGGCGCTCATTTCTGCCTTCAGTCTGACGGCACAGCGCAGCGCCGGAGTTTGAGCAGCATGCGCTTATTGAATCTGTGTGTGTGTGTGTGTGTGTGTGTGCGTGCGTGCGTGCGTGTGTGTGTGTCCATTAGCCGCTCCAGTCACTGCGTCTCGTTATTAGCGCTATTTAAACCAATGTTGTAAAATTACTTCTGCCCAGCCCAGATGTGCTCACATGTCCACCCGTGAGCCGTGGTTCCGCTGGAAAGCGTCTGACCTCTGACAGAAGCACTCTGAACTTCAGATCTTCAGCGTGCTGTTAATAGCCTGACACGTTTAGAATGCTGTCCCACAGTCAGTGTGCTAATATAATAATATAATAATGCTAAAATGCTCAGATGGGAATCATTTCTTGATTTATTTTGTTACATCCACAATGTTCTGTGTGTGAGGTTTACAATGTCAGAACACCTGCATGAGACACGGTGTTGATTACAATCTGCCAGAATGACTCACCTTCAGATTTCTCCAACACCGTTAAAAATGATCAAATACGGAACATATCGGCGTGCGCAGGCCAGAGTGCTGAAGCTCGGCGCATTGTTATTATGAAGCTAGGGCACATGCGGAGGACACACACACACGCGCACACACACACACCGCACGCACACACACCGTGCACGTGCGCACGCACACACATCTCCTCACTGTGCAGAAGATGGATCCAGACCTAGAGCCACCATTAAGTAAGTACATTTTATTTATATAGCACAACGAGTTTGTGGTACACACACACACCTTTAGTTAGTGAGCGTTGGTGCTACTCACACTTTTATCACACAGAGAATTGTTGACTCCTACTCTTTAAGGTCCAATGATCAGCTGTTGCTCTCTGTCCCATTTGCTCGTACAGAGCTTGGGAAGAAAGCCTTTGCCTATTCAGCTCCTTCTGCATGGAACCTGCTGCAGAAAGACTGGAAACTGACTGAACTAGTTTCCTTAAAGGAATTCAAAAGCAAGCTGAAGACCACACCAGTAATCAGAGACCACACTGGTAATTTGTTTATATGATCTATGATATTTTACCACTGCTTTTATGTTGTAACTGTTTGAAATGTTGCTTCCTCTTGGCCAGCACGCCCTTGTAAAAGAGTTTAATCTCACTGGGACTTTTTATCTCCTGGTTAAATAAAGGTTAGAAGAGAAAACCTTTAGTTAGTGAGTGTTGGTGTGCTGTGCTGAACTACTGGGTTGCTGTATAGTGCTGAGAGCTATTGAATGACTGATTAGTAGATATGTGTGAATAAAAACATTAATCAAGCCAAACGTTACATTTATTTAGAAATATGGCAAAGTATAGTCTATAAAGTAGATTAAAGTTTTATTTTAAAGAGGTAAACACTGAAACTCCACTAATGGAGTGATACATTTCTAATAGATTATTAAATCCTAAATCCAGTCACAAGTCATCCCAGGTTGTTACTAACCTGTTCACTGCTGCAGCCAAAGCAACTCTCTGAAAAACACAAACACATCAAATGTTCAAACATTTAATCACTATTGTTTTTTTTAGATCATTTAAATTAGTTTTTTTTTTAATCTACATTCGTTTTATTCTTTAGCTCGTTTTTAGCTCCTTCCCTAGCTCATGGTCACCGAATAAAGAAACACCAAAGACAAAATGATGAGCTCACACTCCTGATGAGGGCTTTGTGCTCCTCTGATTGGCCGAAGGACCTGCCGATATCTTTGATGCTGACGGAGCCATTGATGCAGTGGTTCACCCAGTTCTGGTACTCATCCAGCTCTGGCAGCCGGTCCCAGAAGATCTTGAAGGCCTCCCACACTGTCTCCTGACAAACTAAAACAAAGAACAGCATGTTAGTAACTAGACTTAGAGGGAGGTGAATTTTGTCCCCAGTAGAATAAAGACAGCTGGGGCCTCATTTATCAAGCTTGCTTACACACAAAACGGGGTCGGAAAACTGCGTAAGCAACTTTCCACGCAAACTTTGGGATTTATGAAAGAAAACTTAGCAGAAAAATGTGTGCAAAGTTTAGTTGACTAAGGACCTGGCTTACACACATGTTGGACATGGAGAGCACCTGCAGTGCTGCTGCTGAGAAGATACAATAATGAAATCCTGCAGCATTATCACTTGTACTGCTTCGTTTTCACACAGAACAAGACACCCCCCCCCCCCCCACACACACACACACACACACACACACACGCACGCACACACACAGCCTGAAGCGCAGAATACGGAATGCAGAATATCAGCAGGGGGACAGATTGAGACAGAATGTCATGCGTCTGTGACGGTGTGTGTGTGTCCTGTCACTGTGACCCGATTGATCATGCGCCCTGGCTACTTGTGCAGGGGAGATCTCTGTTTGGCTGACTGGTTAGCACACGTGACTTTCACCCGGGAGTCTGGGGATTGAATCCCGAATGGACCCTTTTTTTATGTCCGCCACAGATCTCTCTGAAGAACTCTGCACTGACGGCTTCAGCAACGCTGTGCCACTCCGTGGATTTTCTCTTATTTGTTTTGCAAAAGCACTTCCTTTCATTTCTCCACCTCACCCACAAGTACCTCAATTTCTGCTTCTGTTAAATTGCGCTTCTTTGATCTGCCTTGATCTGCGGTCGCCATCGTCATTGGCGGAGCGCTGCAACAGCCGGCTTATGAATATGCATGAGATCCACAAGGCACTCTGCATTGACCATTTATGGCAGAAAGTGGGCGTGGTGAGGGCGGGATGTGACTAAAATGCAGCTGAGAAACATTCTAGATAGTCTCAGATTTATGAAGCAGAGATTGCGTGCAGCTGTGCGTACTCCATGCTTGATAGATCACAAACCTGCTTGGTGTAAGTACATTTTTTTTGCTGAGCTTAAGTACGGTTTTAGTCAGGATTCTGTGCAATGTTTGATAAATGAGACCCCGGGTCTGTTTCATTTCAGTAGCACAGTAAGGATGAAGACCAGGGAGGGATCTACTGCTGTGGTGAACTCATTCTGAATATGAAATCCAAATTTTTGTTTTTATTAGTATCCTGTAACATAAAGCTACAGTTATAATACTAAAGGTGATGATTGAAGTCTGTCCAACTCATAAATCAGACTCATGTTAAAACTAGAGGGTAAGAGAGTCTTTAAGAAGGTCGTGAGGAGCATCTGCTCTGTTTGACTTCTCACCTCTGACATGGGATGCCTTCATGTTGGCAGACTCTCTGTTTAAGCCCGTAAGCTGCAGAGAAACGGCCTGTAGAATCAAAACCCCACGAACAGAACCGAAGCACCTTACCTCGAAGGTGAAAGAACTTCAGGTGGCTCTGGACAGCCTGGTCCAACGTCTCCTGGGAGCAGAGCTTCACTCCGCTGGGAAACAGGATGTTCCTCCTCCTTCGGGTCAGAACTGAGTGTGTTCTGAATGAAAGCTGATCCGAGTCCAAAGAGCCGGTGGCTCGGTCCAAACCCACCACAGAGTTATGACCGGAATCTGTCCGAAACCAGAACCAGCAGTCAAACTTCCAGTTGAACGTCTGAATCAGGGCTGAAACTCTGATGGATCTGAGCCTGAATCATGGCTGAAAAGGTCTCATTCAGACACATCCGGCTACTTTTATTCTGTTTTAGCTTCTCCTGCAGGCCCTCTGAGGGACCTTGACCCTCAGCTAGAACCCAACAAACATCCGACGACAACAGAGGAGCTTCACACTCACCTGTTCCTGAGCCCAGGAGCCCCGTCAGCAGCACGGCCCACAGCAGCACCCACAGCGCCACGCACTTCCTGGACATCTTCCTCCAAACACAGCAGCTCCTTACCTCCACCTGCTTGTCCCTCGTCTGGCTCTCATGGCAGAAGTAGAAGAAGAGGGAGCGGCAGCTGCGGCGTCTTGCTCTCAGGTGAGCAGATGGACTTCTCTGGCGCTGCTGGAGATTTCTTCCTCTGCTCTCTAATCCTATTTGTTAAGCTGAAGGAGTGGATGAATGTCAGCGGTCCGACGGATCTGATCTGAACCCAGATCAGCAGCAAACGACTCACAAACACAAACTGATGCTCAACTTTGTGTCAACCATGGATCCATCTTTAGAAGATCTATAAATAAAAAGCTGAAACCTAAAACAAACCTGTATGTATGACCTTCTCTTAACTTTTATTCTAATAATGCAGCATTGAGACAACATGATAATATCAATAATAAAACAATAAAGCACATGTTCTACAAACAAACAACAAACATTAGATTCTATTTTACACCATGAAGCATCAAATGTTTAGATTTAGCTTCTCGGACTGATGCTGCTGAGTCGCTACGAGAACAGATCAGGTGATTTATTTTAAAAATGATAATCGGGCCGGTCCAGACTGTAATCCGGGCCCCTCAGCCTCAGCAGACATCTTTTATTGGATAATAGGATTAACGGGAAGGAGAGGCGATGAGACGAAACGACAACACAAAGATCACATTTAGTCCTGATCAGACAAAAGCTGCTCAAAATAACTACAGCTGGATATTTAAACATGAAGTAACAAATAAAGTTCTGGTTCTGACAGAACCCTGGATCGGGGCTCTCTCATCAGAACTCGCTGAGATTCTTTTAGGATGGAACTTCATGGAAACCCTAAATATGTCTGATATTAACCTTGCAGAACTCAGAACATCATCTATAAAGAAAATGGTGCTTGGTAAAAACCCAGATTAGGACCAGAAATGGACCGGACCTGCCCGTCCGACTTACGACACATAATTTTTGAGCTCAATAAAGAACGGGCCGGTTTCCAGATGAGATCATCGGTCGGATGGAGCCGCTGTTGTGTCTCATAAAACCTCTTCAGCCAGGAGACCCTCCAGCTCATCCACTTAATAATCTGTAAGCTGATTGGTCCACAGCGGGGGGCGGAGCTAAACCCCAGATTACCCAACTGATTTCAGACACACGCACACACACTCCAGGTACACAGCTTTAAAAACAGGATCCAGTATAAAAACTAAATGACCTTTGACACCGACACATTGAGTGAGCCGTGACCTCTGACCTCGGCCCACACTGAAGCCAAACAAGTGGCGCTCGCTGCAGGACCACAAAGGCGGAGCTGCACCAGAAGGTGGAGCTGCACCAGTCAGCCCCGCCCATTCCTGAGTCTGCCCCGCCCATTCCATCAGAGTCAGTCCAATTCCTTCCCGTTGTCAGACTTGATAGCATTCTGGAACCAAAGAGGGTGTTATAGCTAACATCATCTAAAATGCAAGATTGAGGACGGAGTTGAGAGGTTAACTGGACAGTTTTTTTAAAGCTTCCATATAATAAAAAATCTAACTTTTGGAACTTTTTATCATGTTATATTGTCATTTCCTCATAAGAAACACGCCAAAGCCATTTTTGGCCTCATTCACACATTTTCCTCCCATCTCAGCTTCAATTTGGTCCTCTCCTCCGAAGCGGGTCTGGTCTTGGTTCTCAAATCTGGATGTTCTGTGAATTTTCTGACAAATTATCTCTCAAATGACTTCTACTGAGACACCGCCGAAAAACCATACATCCCATCTACAAAAACACACTGGATGGCACAATTACATGTAACGCCACTAGCTTGTTATCAGACGTAGTGGTAAAGTGATTGTGTGGTCAGCTTGGGATGTAGTTTTGCGCAGGTTCGCCTCCCGGTAGCGGCGCAAACTTTTTTCTTCTTTTCTAGCTGCACTTGCCAGTACTATGTTTACAACAATTTATTGGTATACCGTTTACAATATAATGACTAATGTGTTTTTTTGTTTTATTTATTCGTTTATTTAGCCAGTGTGAGTCCATTTGTGAGCAGAGTTTCAACTAAAATGCTGTTTAGGAACGACCAAATTCAAAGAACTTTTAGAGACATAAATATTTTGCAGAAAATAAACATTACAACTAAAATATAAACAAATTAAATGTTTCAGCTGGCTAAATAGATAGCTGCCGACCCCATCGAGAGTCGAACCAGCATCAGCTGAGGGGAAAGCAGAATTTAAGTGTGACAATGTTGCCACTAGACTACCAGAACCCACCAAATAATTGTCCTTAAATGCTCTTCTAGGCTGGTTCTGTTGGAGCGGCTGTGGACAGATATTCGCTAAAAGAAACCTTTTCGTTTCGGGATATATTCAGGCTTTGTCATGTAGCAAGTTATATTTATCTTGTTTAATTGGAGCATAAACATAGCATTAACATTTGTAAAGTAGTAACAACTGTAATTTATGTGGGTCAGGTTAGTTTGCGATAAAATAAAATAAATAAATAAATAAACAGAAGAAGTCAGTGGGCTAGGCTGTTTGCGTGAGTGGGCGGGGCTGACTCTGGTGCAGCTCCGCCTTTGTGGTTCTGCAGCGAGCACCCTCTCAAGCCAAAACCTCTCTCCTCTCAGATCAGAACTGATTAATCAATGACAGAACCATGTAGATCCTACACAATAAGAGCCAGATCCTTCAGAGGAAAACTGAATGCTTTTATTTTATCAAACTTTATCAGTAAAATCAACTTATAAAATTATTTACATTCACGGCAAAAAGGAAAGCTCTAAAGATTTTATTTAGAATCGGTCATCAACTCGGAGATGTTACTGGTTTTATATCGTCCGTCTGGCTCTGCTGAAGCCTCATGATCAGCCTCCGGATGTCCTCGCGCTTCTGCCTCACTTGTTGCCGTGGAAACCAGCTGTCCAATCGCACTGGGAGGTCAAAGTGCACCACGGGGTTCTGAGGAGCCAATCAGAGAGCTGGATTCAGATTCAAAGAGGTGTGTTTTTAAAGCACGGCTGTTTGATAAGTCTGGACTTTTCGTATATTAGGTTATTTTAATTCGTTTTCCTTATTTTAACAAGTCAAACGTTCCTTCTTACGATCTGACATAAACAAACTCGTATAGAGGACGATTCTTATCGAGACATTTGACTTTTAAGAAAAAAATGTAAAGTGTGTCTCGTTTAATCAACACGTCTGCAGTGGTCTCTAGTAGGAATGAATGCCTTGTAAGTTGTATTCTGGGGAAACAAAGCTCTGGTGCACGAGTTTCAGTAACTAGAAGTGAGCCACATCAGAGTTGAGCTGAACATGGCAGTATTTGTAGTCTTAAGCCTGATTTATACTTCTCCGTCAGCTCCACGAGGGAAAGACGCATCGACAGATGTTTTGGTTTCAGACTTCTCAGTCAGCTGATGATTGTTGCAAAACAATTCCCCACCAGGACAACAGAGAGCGTATTGCTGTTCTGAGGTATCCTGCCACCATTACAGTCATGTAGCTGGTCCACGACGGTGTAGTTACTACTGTGTTTACATTGTTCTAATGTCTTTCTGGGATTTTTTAACACAGGCAAATTTTTGCCTCATCTCCCTCCTCCTCTTCATGTGATCGGCATCTCTAAACTTGTGTTTCTTGTCTTTTCCGTCCACAAATAAAACGCCCGCTGCATATTTTTGTACTCCTTCAGTCACGGGTGAATGAACGTTCATATTTTCAGACTTTTTCCGCGATGCGTTCTTCAATCTGCTCATTGTCTGCCACCAAATATCTCTTTGTTTTTTGAAGCGGCAGAGACAGTGCTGTTGACAAATGAAAACAGGAAGCAGCGTGCTGACCAATCACAAGCTTGCGGTCTCCATCTTTCGGCAGATGGTTAAAATTCGGGGCACGTCTTCGTCTTCCTCTGCAAGACCATCAGAGGGCTCTTGCATCAACGCATAATGGTGTTGCGTGTCTGTCCCAACGCAGGTGAAGTATTAATTAGGCTTTATACCCTGATATTTGGACATCTCACCTCTGATTGGCTAACAGCATCGTGACTGTACCACTGACTCTGTTTGCTCTGTATTGTTGCTGGTGAATGTTCCCCGTCATCCAGGTCACGGTACTCCAAAAGGGTTCGAATGCAGGCAACTGGACTCCTTTGGTTTCTTGAAAAAGTTTTGCTTCTCATCCGAGGTTGCTCGGATGAGAAGCAAAACGTCTTTGGATTACTCTGCATTGTTGATGTTTTATCTCCACAAATGACACAAGCCTGGAGGAATTCTGCTGTGTGTTGGAGTTGCTAATGCTGGCGGTTAGCTTCTACTAGTCGAGACGTTCTCTGCCGCTTTCTGGACGCTAAACCAACAACAGCCTTCCCCATCGTGAGCCAAGGCGGGTGAGTCCATGAACGTTAAGTGACAGTGTGACGTACGTTGTGATATTCATTAGAGGCCATATCGCCCAGCCCTACTCAGAGTGACAGACTATAATCACAAATAGGATTTAAAAAATGCTTTTCAGTGATCCACACCTTCACATATCTGTCCTCTTGTCTTGCTCTGAGCCCAAGTGTTTGAAATTATTTTAATTTCTTCAGTCTAAACACAAAGTATTAATATTTTAGCTGTTGTTTTTGTCATCTAATCAGTGTAATTCAGAGTTTAAGTGACGAGCTCTGAGGTTCTCGTTGGAGAGTTTACCTGCAGGAAGCTCTCCACGTACTGTAGCAGGTACAGTCCACAGTCGCTGCTGTTGTCCTGCTGAGGAACTCTACAGTTGCAGCTCCTCATGCTGTTGTGGGTGAAGAGTCGAGGAGTCTTCCTCCGAACCTCCCACTCCACCTGCAGGTAGCTAGACAGCATCACAGCAACATTAACGTCCAACCCTAAAACGGCTGATTTCTGTCTGAGAACAGCTGCTGAAGGAGGAGGAACTCACTCTCTGATCAGCCTGCAGACATTCTCGTGATAAGATAACTTCAGGGAGTCCATCACAAGCAGACACGGTCTGGACAAAAGGAGGCAAAAAGGACGGAGCTGGAGTGGTTTAGTGGAACAGGCAGTGAATTTACAGGGACAGAACAATAAGTTAAAAAAAAAGGCAAATAAAATCAGCATCTTTAACAACTCTTGTTACTATTATTTTTTGTTTATATTATTCCTTCAGAAGGATGAAGACCACTTCATTTCCCTCTGGGATTATTAAAATGTTTCTGAACGTGAGTTTCTGACCTCTTGGTGACCGTGCTCCTCCCACAGCCCAGCTGAGTGCTCTCCTACACACAGAGAACCAGGAATAAGCACAGGGAACATCTGGAGCATGCAGGCGCACGTTAACACACAATCAGGGAGGGGTCAAAGGTCATAGAGTTTACCGGAGGCTGAGGTGCTCTCAGGCAGAGGTTCAGATTTCCTACTGGTTTCCCTGATCCACCTGCTGGAACGTCACAGATCCAGGATTCAGTTCACAACATCAGAGACTAACCAGAACCCTCGGGTCAGAACATCACTACAGCCGCTCACCTGCTTGGGTCTGGAACTCCTCGATCCGGACCTCCTCCAGACCTGGAAAACAGACCACCACCAGGAACCAGTGAGCTCTGCAGACACAAGAAGAGACGCGCTTAGACAAAAACGCACGACCCAGACCCAAAAGCTCAACAACGAACAGAACCGGACCAAAACCAAACAGGTGCATGATCTCCAGCTGTTAGCAATCAGCCGAACAACACAAAACACAAGTTAAACAATAAGACTAAAAACAGGACATTTAAAACATAACAGACGAGAACAGGACCAGAACCTACTCTTGGTTAACAGGCACAAACAGGAAGTCTTTGGTGAAAATGTCCACATGGCGCGTCCACGTCTTCACCCTCTGATGTCTCGTGCGGCGATCTCTGTGACACAAAAGAAGAGTTTAGTTCTCCACCTGTCCAGGTCACCTGCAGCACTCAAGAGGGGTGGAGCTTACGGGACAGAAGGGGCGTCGTCCTCACCAGCTGCCCGCCTTCTGCTCAGCTGTTTGTAGAAGAAAGTGCTGAAGACGTGGCTCCTCTGGGCCACCATACCGCCAACGCCCTCCAGGAGAAGAAACCTGCAGGGGTTCAGGAGACACCTTCTGTTGAGGAGGAGCAACGACAACCAGGAGGCGGACTCATCAAACAAACAGCTGACTTGAGGTAGAAGTCGATGATGACATCATTCAGGAACTCTCCTGGTTCCAGACAGGCCAGGTCCTCCTCAGTCACCGTGATCCGGCCCTTACACGGAACTAGCGGATACTGGATCAGCCTGCAGAAGGAGGTCAGGGTTAGGTCACCCAGCAGGACCAGAGCACGGAACACTGGGTTTACAGGTTGAACTGGTTTCACCTAGTAGGCAGCTGCAGCAGCCTGGCAGAGGTGCTCCGAGTCCGGCTAGGTGGACTGGTCTTCTGCGGGGAAACGCAATCTAATCAGAACCAGAAGCAAGTGGTCCAGAACCTGAACCTCCTGCAGGAAGCTCCTAACCCAGGAGCTGATTCTAACCCTGCTTTCACACCGGCAGCATCGGTAGAGCGGAACGTCGCTACTTCAAATAGAATCCATTATAGTCTATGGACTGTTTCAAACCAGCAGTGATGCGGCAGTTTTTCAGGTGCGTCCCGGAAGCGCCGCGCCGCTAAGGATAGGATCGGCCTCTATTGTTGCCGCTTCTGGGACACGTCAATTTCTGCAGTTAACATAGGGCTAGACAGGAAATCTCACACAGTTTCAGTGTCAAATCCCAGTAATTTTCAAAATAAAAGTCCTGCAGCGATGCTATCTCACATATATGAAGCTTACGTGTGACCCAACGGCTTATTTACTCCCAGCATTGTTCCAGAAGTGCAGCTGTGCGTTTTTCACGGCTTTAATCCTGGCAGAGGAGCAACATCATATATGACATCAAACAGCGATATCAAATGTGATTTCCTTCTTTTTGGTTTATGAATGGATTGCATAAACAAACCGTGACCTGTAAAGTCTCGAGGGATTCTGTGATCTCGTGAGTCCAGTGAAGAGCGCAGCGAGGAAGCTGTGCCGCGGCCAAAACTCTCCGGGTGTGAAAAGGACTGCTTTGAAGTTCGCGAATAAACCGTTCCGTTGGCGTTTCGCGTCGCTGATGCTTCCAGTGTGAAACCGGGGTAATAATTAGTTTTTATCTCATATTTTTTATTATTTACAGTCATCTTCCTCAGATTAATGTCAATAAATTCATCTGGATGAGATGGGGAGCTTACAGACGAGTGTCCCAGCAGGCGGAGGAGGTGCTGGTCCACAGGAGGAGGACAGCTGTGGATCAGTAGCAGCCCATCAGCCCAGTCTATGGGGGAGGAGAAGCAGGAGGAGGATCGACCCTGTTTATATTCCTCCATGTCCAGGATGGAGGCAAAAAGAGCCTCCTTAAGATCCTGAAGCTGCTCCTTCAACACCAGCAGGACAAAGGTACACGAGGGAGCTGCAGAGACCAGGAGGAGGTTATGAGGAGGAGACCAGGAGGAGATAAACCTGAGTGAAGACCACATGCACTCAGGTTACCGTTAGCAGCAGCGCTCCACAGCTCCCTCTGCAGCAGGTTAGCCTGAGCCTCTGACACCCACAGGAACAGCAGCGAGGGGGCGGAGCCTTCCCAGCCAGCCAGCAGGGTCCCGCCCTGAGCCACGTCCCCATTCCATACACCATAACCTCTGAGCTGAGAGGCAACAACTGTCACCTCGCTGTCTTCCGTCCCTGAAGGACAGACGTGGACAGCAGAAAGAGGCTAAATCACAGCTCTGTGACAACTCACTGTGTTTAGTAAAACAGCAGTTTGTGACCTTTACCCTTTAGAAAAGCAGCGTTGTTGTGTTTTTACCTTTGACAGGAAGAATGATCCCGTTTTCAGTGATCTGAAGGAGGAAAGCAGGAACGCTTTAGTCGTTTAGTGAAAAACCCAAACTCTACCCTCACAGCCTGACCAGGTGTAGCGTTAGGCTGGACTGTGGATGTAAGACATGCTGTGGACAACGTGTTTTAGCAGAGGACGTTAACTTTGTGGATGTGAAAAGACTGTTTTTGTTTGAAATTGTTATGATATGAAGCTTCAGACGATGGGTTGGACCTTATTTAGAGCCTTCGGTGACTAAAGCCTTTATGGTGTCTACAGTTATGATGCATCGTGTTGCTTCATGTAAAACTTCAAGGGCTTAAATGTCAACCAGGCAGCAGGAGTGCAGCATGAGCTAAAGCGATGTTTAAATCATCAGTTAAAAGTCCCTGTAGTCTTTAAATAAACCACAGGGTTAGAAACAACATGAGTTGTGGATATTTTCTAGGGTGCAGCCCCAGAAAGGAACTGGAACCAGAACAAGAGAAGTGGAACATCTGATCGCTTTACGACATTTTATAAAACAGGTAAAGTTGATTTTTCTCTTTTCAAACAAACATTAAGTTCCTGTGATGTTTGAAGTGGAGCATCAGCTCACCATCATCAGACCGTTGGCGCCAACCTCCATCAGGCCCACGTGAAGCGAGCAGAACTCCAGCTGCAGGAAGGAAGGCTGTGGAGGATCCAGCCGTTTGGAAACCTGTCAGACGACGCACAAGGACAAAGTTTCCATCAGAGAATATGAGATGAAACAACAGGAACCAAATCCAGAGCTGTAGAGCATCTACAGGGTCCAGATGTTCAGACAAATCCCAGAAGGTCTGGCTTTAGTAAACACAACAGCAGCTCTGGGGATTGTTTACAGACCTGAGGATGACAAACAAACAGAATGGGTCAGAGCAGAGTTCTGAAATGGAACCAGAACCGGGTCTGAAGTTCATTTCGTCTATAGCTTCATTAGTGACAGACTGATCAGCTGATTCACATGAAGAAAAACCAAAACACGCCATTCTGACTCGGTTCTGTTCTAAAGGATTCGTCTGAACTCAAGACTCGAGCTGAAGTCAGTTTCATGTTTCATCTGCTGAAGCTTTGTCACCGGACACAGCCTGCTTATTCCCAGAATGCATAGCTTTTTAAACTTTTTTTTTTAATTAGCTCTCTGACCCAAACAAAAACAAACAAACAAACATGGGAGCTATCATGGTGTTAGAACTTGTCTGTTTATTCTGAACTGAGAACTAGCTGAAAGTCTTTCATGAGCAAGCAAGAGTGAAGTATTCCAGGTGTCCCTTGCAAGGAAAATGTAGGTTACATTAAAAAAAAGGTTTAAATGTGTTCATCTGCATGATAACACGTTGGCATTAGGAATGCACTGAAAATTTGGCCAATCACAAAAACATCACAAAAAACACTTAAAGTCAAGAAAATTCATTGAGATTTAGCAAATCAATGATGCGTCCATCTTATTTATTTATAAATATCAATATCAGTATCGGTATCGGCGATACTGGCCCGTAATAACCTGGTATCGGATCGATACCAAAATATGCAGCATCGCACACCACTAATTCATATCAATTATGTGACCATGGGCTGCATGGTGGCGCCGTTGTTAGCACTGTTGCCTCGCAGCCTTTCTGCGTGGAGTTGCGTGTTCTCCTCATGCATGAGTGGGTTTCCTCAGGGTACTCCGGTTTCCCCCACAGATCACAACATGCCCTATAGGTTATAAACTGTAAGTCGCTTTGGATAAAAGCGTCTGCCAAATAAATAAACATAAACATAAACTTTACATTCGGTTTCACATCTACCACATCTGCTCTGCATTTTTCCCCTTCTTTTACATTCCCGTGTCGTCTGTCACTGCTTTTGCCAGCCTTCCTAAACCCACCATGTCCTGAACGCAGTGAAATCAGCTTTGGATCATGTGTGTGAAGCGTGTTTCCTCCCATGAAGCTGCTGAGTGTCTCTTTCTTCCTCTCTGGACAAGTGAATATCTTCATCAGAGGATGAATATTACTCTTCAGAATCAGAGTCAGCCATGACCAGACAAGGAGCTTTGTCAACAGTACACAGACCTGTCGCCTCCTCTCAGTCAGGAGCCTCCGGATGAGGGACAGTCTTCAAACTCTATAAACTCAGAAATTTTCAATAGAAACAGCTAAGAGGTGTTGCTCAGACTGAAGTTACACATCTCCGCTATCTTCTGGTGTAAAGTAATAAGTTCATGAGGGATTATATTTGCAGACGTGGCTTATTAAACGCAATATTGCGACTTTGGCACATAAAGGGTTAATTTTACAGTACTTTTTATGCTATGGTTTTAATTACTGACATGATTTCTTTCGGTGTTTCGGTTTCCAGCCTTGGTTTCTTCCTTTTCGGTTTCGGTCGAGAATTTTCATTTCGGTCCATCCATATTTAGCATGTTAACATGTTAGCATGATAATATCTGTTAAGACTCAACAAAAGTTGGAACAGGTTTTAAAACAACGATGCAGCAATTACACTGGTCTGTTGGTCCATTCTCAGGTTGAGTTAGTGCATAGCTATAACAGGGAAGAGGACAGATATTAGCATAGAACCCTGTGGAACACCAGGAACTGCTGCTGCTGTTGTCTGGAATCCAACCAGTTCCTTCTTGGCATTTAAAAAAATGGATGTAAATAAAATGTTTTCTGTATTTTTAAAATACTGATAAAAATCTGAGTCAAACTAAAAACATGGCATTCCTCAGGGCTCCATCATTGGTCCTCCTCTGTCTCGTATACATTTCCTCTACTAAAATGATGGTTTATTATTCATCCACAGTGGTTGACGATTGGATTTTGTTGTAGCCTCTGGTTCAACACTTTGTCTTCATTTAATCACCAAACTGTTTAGTCATTCATAAGAAAAAATAGACTCGGGCTGACTGACCTCCATTGGGAGTCCTGAATCCTTGTCTCTGGATGAAAACATTCTTAAGTTCACCTTAAATGGCATTAGCCTTAAATGTGTTTTAGCTTTTTTTTAGGAGGTAAACCAACCTGGAGCTTCTCAGAGTTTCCTCTTTCCTCCACTCGACTGCTGCTCTGCATCTGTCTCGCTTTGTCGCTGTACTGTTGGACTTCCTCCTCTTCCTCACTTGAAAGAACAACTAAAAGAAAAAGAAGAGCCACTTCTTTGTTGCTGCAGCCACCAACAAGAACTTGCACTTTTTCTTATAAAACAATGAGCCTGTTTAAATTTTCCTGCTTAAATTTTGTGTATAAAAACCCACAATTCTCCACTATTTATGTTATAAACTGTGAAAAACAATTTTTTACCAAGTCAAAAAGGAAGAAACCCAAAGTTTTCCTCTTAATTTTAGATCTGCCTGAAGCTGACTGGAGTTATTTGTCAGAAAACCATCAAAACCAGAACTCACTGGGTTCACTCGGAGTCGGTTTGGCTTTCTTCAGTCGCAGATGCAGAACAGCTGATTTGTTCTTCCTCTCTCTAAATGTTCTCCACCTGTCTCTCTGTGTCTCCATCATGCTGTCATCGAGCTCAGGGACTTCTCTTCTGTCTGAGGGCTTCATCAGCGACTTCACATGGGAGACAGAGGAGGAAGAGGAGGGTCTGTGGGTGAAGGAAGACCTGAATTTGGCTCCTGACAGCGGCTGGAAGTCATCCTCGGATGTCTCATCTGGACTAGAGCCAGACAAATTCTTTTTCTGCTCTTTTACTGCATCGCTCTGAAATAAGAAAACAAACCAATAAAACATCTGATGAGGGAAACAAACATGAGAAAACAACAGGCCTGTTCAAAGAGTTCACTTTATTAGGACAAAGTCTCAAATCTAATCAGAATATAATATGAAGTTGCTTAAATCAAACACTTTTTATTTTGAGGCTTTTACCTTCCCGTCAGACTCAGCTCCTCCCCATGAAACAGAAGAACTCAAACTCCCAGCATGCTCCTCTGTTCGCAGCTCTGCCAGAGTGTCCCCAGACAACACAGTGATGTTTTTATTCAGCCGGGTGGAACCTGCACCGATCGTTCATGTGAGTTTACAGAAGCGTGCTCAGTTTCAGTTAAAGAGCAAGTCAGAGTCTAACTCCACTCCCATTTCCTGTTTGAAAAATGCTACACAAGCAGCAATGCCTGGCAGGCCGAGAGGGCGAAGCTGCTAACAAACACACACACAGGCTCTCAGCGGCATTTTGACATCATATGCAACCAGCTAACGTCACAGGGTAGGTAACCCTGGTCCTAGTGATCCACGGTCCTGCTTGTTTTCCAACCATCTTTGTTGTCCCTGCTGTTGATTACCTGGATCGGGTTTGTTCAGCCAATTTAGAAGCTGCGAGTTCACGCATGGCTGGAAACACGCAGGACTGTGGCTCTCTAGGACCTGGGTTGCCTACACCCGTCTTAATCAATAGTGATGGCAGATTAAAATTCGAAATGTAGTGCTGAGTTTTTACCTGAAGGGGGCGCACCACAGACAGTTTTAGGCAGAATATTTAAATTTTAACTAAGATGCACTAAAGTGCCAAATTATTAACTGCATGTATCTACAGCATGATTAGACACACATCTATATAGTTTATAAGCAAAAAAAAGTAGATTTGGGGTTAACTTGCTCTTTAAAATGTTCTGCTTTTCTTCTTCTGGCTCTTGGAGAGTACAGATGCTTTTTTGCTCCTCTCCTCCCTATCTTATCCCAAGGCTCTTTGTCTGTCTTTGGGTGTACGGCACTTCTGTATTTTTTATGGAAACTGGAAATTATTAAAAATGGACCTGGTCAGTTGGTCTCTCAACACGATTGACAAGATTTTTTCAACGATGAGAACGGGAGAAGGGGCTCCCGGATGCCCCTCTGGGACAGAGCCAGCTGGGCTGGAAACAGTGGAAGCTGATCTGTCTCTCTCAACTGTCTGTAGAGGATTCTGAAGACGTCTGGATATTCGTGGTGTTGGTGTCAGGTTTCCTGCTTTTTGGCCTGGGAAGTTACCTGGCTTACCGGAAAATTAACGAGCTGTCGAGGAATATTGGCTCTTTCCCGGAGCTCAGGGATGGATTACATTGCGCTGTGAATGCACAAACTCATATAATTGTCGAGATGAGTGGTAAGCTTGGAACTTTGGCTGAGATTTAGGCTCTGGCACAGAAGATGGACGCGATCAAGGAGCGAGTGGACGAATCAGCACGGTTGGGGATAGATTAATTTACGCCATTATTGGATTTGAGAGGTTGAGGACCAACTGAACTTTAAGACAGAGAAGAAATTATCTCTGTCTGGTCCCAAAACAATTTCTTATCTGAATCTGGTGCCCTTGAGCCTGTGAGACTGAAGTGAATACTCCCCCTCAGAAGAAATGTGGAATGCTGCCATCGCCATGGCAACTCTGTCTCCCTATCCCAGCCTGGGCAGGACTGCGACCGATGAAGGCCGTGGAATCGTTTCCAGGAGTCACTGTGCTTTCTAAACCAACTACCTCCCTCCCCTTGTCCAAACGGAGGTGACGAGCACTGCTCATTGCGGCTGCATGCACTGATGTGAGGAGAGTGCCCAACCCTACCTCCCCACCTAGTGGACACTTAAGTTGTATAATGTCAGAAGTCTGTGTGCATATCTGTCTGAGGTGTTTTTTGCATGGCAAAGCTGCCCTCCCTGTGGAGGGTAACTCTGAAGTGCCTTTATTTCCTCCACCTGACTCAATCCTCATGTAAACCCTCTGATCTCTATTAAGGTAGCGAGACTCGGGTTGTGAATGACCACAGTCACCAATTCTTGTCATGTGTCTATACCTATGAATGTATGTCTGA
Source organism: Nothobranchius furzeri (assembly GCF_043380555.1). Lineage (NCBI taxonomy): Eukaryota > Metazoa > Chordata > Actinopteri > Cyprinodontiformes > Nothobranchiidae > Nothobranchius > Nothobranchius furzeri. The sequence goes on from NC_091743.1 coordinate 82,536,872, forward strand.
TCTCAGAATTGTGTGTACTGAAACTCTAATTTCCCTCTGGGATTAATAAAGTGTCTTTGACTTGAATTGAACTGAATTTACAAAAACACAACAAACTGTTTCCCACCTAAACCATCACTACTCTGCTTCTTCTGTGGTGGAGACTGACACTCAGAGACCTCAGAGTTCTGCAGACGATCTGATGCTCTCTTCGGTCGCCACCTGCTGGACAAAACAGGAAACTGCAGATTCTGAGAAAAAGTCTCACGTCATGAAAAATTTGCAAAAAATAAATGTACTACAAAATACAATCCAGAAATTATAACAAAAAATGTTTTAACCTGAAAATAATGAAAACTAAAGATTAGAAAAATATCTAATAAAATCAGAGCAGCTCTCAATCAACTAAACTTATCTGATGAAGGATCTCACCCGTTTGTCGACAGCCCAGCGCTTTGTCCCTGCTGTGATTGGATTTTCCAACTTCCTGCTGACCTGTGATTGGCTGCAGATGCACCATTAGGCCAGCTGATTTCAGATGTTTTACCCACGTGTCTGAAGGGCATAATGACAAAGAGTAATTTGTTTCGTTTTCAGCTGTAGAGACTGGAGCGACCCGAGGGTGGCGCTGCACCAACCTGACTCCAGCTGTAGAGAAACCCGGATAGTTCCCAGCACGCATCCTGTCCGCACAGCCTCTGTCAGATGAACTCCCAAAACTCTGTTTAAACCAAAACATGACACTCACAAATACCACCTTACACTCAAGTAAAATAAATAAAACATGTAAGCGTCCTATATCATGCAACCGCCACTTTTTGGAGCTGTTGACCATGTTCCATCGTTACTACCTCATGAAAAACAACCCAAAGTCATTTTTTGGCTTTATTTATGCATTTTCTTGTTACAGCTGCTAACCTCCCTTCAGTTCTGCTGAGCTATTGCTAATGGCAGGGTGTGGCACGTTTGTGTCACCGTGCCCCACTCCTCCCCATCCAGTGAGTTTCAAGTCTGGATCCTTCCTCACTACTCAGCAATCGCAGAGTGGGACATGACTGTGTGAACCAGCTGGGTGTGCGGTTGTTTACTATTGTGGAATTCACACAGGTAGAGGTCACTAAAGTGGGGGGAAAACTGACATACTGATTGTGCCAACGGTAATATTTGATCATATACAGTATTGTGCCCATCGTTGCTCTGGAAGATGTACAAAAGCATGATACAGGCCATTTTAAATAACTCAAATATTTAATAAAGCAACTTTTACCAGAGAGCCGGAGCTATGGAGGCAGGACAGAGGCGACTGCATGAGTGGGTTGGCGGAGTCAGCGGGACGCTTCTTCTTTGGGATCTTAAAAGGCAATGCCATACTGCAACACAACCACAGACATTTCTATTCACAGTTTTAAGTTGCAAAAATTATCTGGAACATCTCCAAAGTTGGATTTCTAACTTGAAAATTTTAGAATTCAGTAGGGATGTAAAAAAATATCGATATGGCAATATATCGTGATATTTTTTCCAGCGATATTATATCAATATTCAAAAACTGTGTATCTAATTTTTGGAAGAATTTACATGCAAACATTTGTGTCTTTTCTTTTTTTTCGGTGCACTTCAAACGCTGACCGCTAGTTTGCAGCAGTGTGCAATAGGTTTTGTTTCCGCCATTGAAATGTAAATCCCTCTGTTATGGTTCAGATACCTCATGTTAAACATGTTAAGTACCAGATTGGACTGCTTATTGAATTCTCCTATATTAAATTCAGCCTAAAATTGCTAATATTGACTAACTGAATGTATCGCGATATATTGCGTCCTCTCCCCTGTATCGTGATGCGTATCATATAGCCATAATTTCACCAATACACATCCCTAGAGTTCAGACATTCTACCCACGTCTCTGAAGGGTATCCTAACAAAGAACTCAAGATCCAACATGGCTGCCTATCATTCATTCTTTCCATTTTAAACTAAAAACAAAAATCAGAAAAGGAAAAAAATGATTGGTGTTGTTTATGAATCGGAAAAAAGGTCTTTTTACATATTTTATGTTTTAGTCTCAAATCAAAATGCTAAAATGGAAAAAATTGGCTGCAGAACCAAATCAGATTTTATTGTTTTATGGGTTGAGGAACTGCTCATCACTGAAATCTGAAGTCACAGAAGAGACGTGACGTTTGATTTGATCTAAATACGATTTATGACTACTCACTTTGGCTATACATGACCATATAAAATATCTATGGTTCCCCTACAAAAAACAAGTTCTTTTTCAAACATTTAAATTGTTTATCTACTACCAAGCCTTCGAGAGAAAACAAACAAACATTTAACATCATGAGTAAAATTTAAACTTCCTTAAACCCTGCAGAAGCAGCAGTTCTTTTAGTCTATATTGATTTTTTACCCTACTAATATGGCGGCCGTGATGACGCATCAACGCAGCCAGTTGAGCCCATCAGACCAAACTTCTAACATAAAATATTAAAATTAACAGCAACTGTTTTCCGGTTGTTGAAACGCTATAAAAAAAACAACAAACTCAATAAAGCAAGTTTTAAAAACAATACATAGGTATAAAGATTATATCTGTTCGGAGTTGAAGCGACAAAATCAAGTGCCTAATTACATATTTTAATTACCTACAGCTAGTTAATAAGATGAATGACGTATGAAATAATGAATATGGACTCTGCTACGAATAAAAGTCTTATCGTTTTTAAGCTATAATAATATGAGATATGTTAATCTGTTCCACTATTTTCAGCTATTTCTTTTTCTCATTGAAATATTTTTGGGAGTACACACAACGAATAAAAGCATTAGTTTATGTAACTCTAAATAAATTAGGCAAATTATTTTCACGCCGAATATTTAAGAATGTCTTATTGCTTAATTTGAAATATTTAGTAAAACCCTGTTCCTTGTGGTTTTTTTTTTATTTGAGCAGGGTGTTTTTATACCAACCGACCTCTCACAGAGTTCTGCAGTCAGCTACGCAGCTAGCTAACCTGCGAACCAGTGAGCTTAGCTATCTGCCCGCGGCCCGGTTCCAGTGAATCACCGACAAGGTTCCCGGTGGTTCCATGAGAAGCAGAAGAATCCGGTGCGATCCAGAACATTAAAAACACAAGATTCTCTCAACGACAGATAAGGCTGAAAAGCAGGGCCAAGCAAGAACGAAACAACAGAAACGTTCAGTACAACGCTTTGCGTGATGACGTCACAAGAATGCCCAGCTGGTTTGTTTTTTACCCAATTATTTTTTAAATTTGAATTCAACTCAGTTCCTCTGTTACTTCCCCTCTGGCGTCTAGGAGCGGTGAGGGGAGAACACAGAGTAAAATAAAATAAAGAAAAATAAAAAGGGAATTAATCCTAGGGATGGTGTCAGTTGGGATGGTAAGTGAGCGAATGGAAGGAGGGGAGAGAATGGTAGGTTTGAAAAGGTTTATTTACAAAAGGTTGGATAAGATATTCAATAGTTAAACTAAAATAAACTCCTTCTAAAATAGGGAGCAGCCAAACAATTACTACGTCAAAGTGCTCTCTCTGGTTTTAAACCAGAAAGAGGAAACCAAATGGGTAATAACCTCCTAATTTAACCAAATAACTACAAAATAGGGTTTCTAAGAATAAACCAAAAACCATTACCAAAAACAACACAAAAGACCCACAACTATCAAACAAGAAATCTCCTTTAACTAAAAAATCCTCAAAGGCAAACAACTAAAGCCAAACTAAACTGAGGATTGGGAGATTCTAACAAAACACAAAAACGGGTGGCACAAGGGCACAAAATATCGTTAGCAAATAGGGCACTAAACAATAACAAAAAACCCTGGAATGGAGAGCACAGATTGCAAGGTACCACAACAGAGTAGCTAAGAGACAGTTTTAACACCCAGTCTCCTCTGTCTCCTCCTCCTCTGTTGTCTCCCAGAATGCAGGTGCAGCTGATAGTTGATTGAGTGCTGCTGTTCTTCATCACTCTCTCTGCTGGTCTCTAGTGGTGGATAGCAGGACTTCAGGACTGGAGGCCTGCAGCAGGAAGATCACCAGGGCAAAGCAGAGAGCAGAACCTCTGGGTTCGTCATTCTGCGATGGACTGGCTCTCTGTCCAGGGTGTATCCCGCCTGATTGCCCATTGACCGCTGGAGATAGGCACCAGCCCCCCGCGACCCTACGTGGACAAGCGGGTTCAGAAAACGTATATATATATATATATATATATATATATATATACGTGAAAACGCTTGTTCACCCAATTGACCTTACTGTTCACCTCGAGTGAACGTCAAAGGCCTGCTTAGATCAGGAAGTGATCCAACAAACATCACTCCTTCTCAGTCAGATACAAAGAGAGGTCAACTCTGTGATGACGCAGTGAGAATATTATTAAATGTTTATGTGGAGCAAAAATGTTAAAACATGATTCATCATTATATGAACATACTGATAGATTTAATAATGAATCAACAAATACTGATCTGGTGTAAAATAAGATCCAGAAATGAATCATTACAGGATTTATTAACATATCATTGATTGATGCATACACCATAAATTTTGGATTTATACACATTGTTCATTCAACAAGAGATGATTATATGGAGTTTTAAAAGAAAGTAATTTATGATTCAAGGAAGATTCATTCAGAGAGTGGAGGTCTCCTTGAGCAAAGATATTACCTCTTCATTGTTTGGTAACTAGAGCTTGTGCAGTACTTTCTTGTTTGGAGGCGAGCCAGATGGGGTGTTTGTGTCTGCAAATTAAAAAGTTCATTTCTGGTCATTGGTGATGTAAATACTGGCGTTTGGGTACGTTACACTGGTTATGGATACTGACTCAGGAATGGAACCACAACCAGCCACCTTCTCTACATGAATGGCATGAAGCTTTACGCCAAGAGCAAGTGAGACATTGACTCACTGATCCACACCACCAGGATCTACAGCACTGATATGGGAATGTCATGCGGATTTGAGATGTGTGGTCGGTTATGGTGACAAAGGAAGGGAAGGTAGTCCACACATTGCTGAACAGAGGAGGTGCCGGAAATACCATTGTGGGAGGACAAGAAATCCTACCAATGGCTAGAAAGAGCTGATCTGAAGGACAGCATAGAGGCTGTCATCATGGCTGCACAGGAACAGGCCCTGAACACCAGAGCGACAGAGGCCAAGACCTACCACACCAGACAAGACCCAAGGTGTAGGCTATGCAAAGACACCCCTGAGACAATCCACCACATAGCTGCAGGGTGGAAGATGCTGGCAGGGAAAGCTTACATGGAACGCCACAACCAAGTGGCTGACAACGTCTACAGAAACATCTGTGCAGAGTAAGGACTGGAAGCCCCAAGGTCAAAGTGGGAAACGCCCACTAAGGTGGCTGAGAACGAGAAAGCCAAGGTCCTGTGGGACTTCCAGATCCAGACTGATAAAATGGTGATGGAGAACCAACCGGACATTGTGGTTGTGGACAAACAGCAGAGGACAGGCGTTGTGGTTGATGTAGCAATACCAAGCAATGCAACATCAGGAAAAAGGAACACAAGAAACCAGAGAACTACCAGGGCCTCACAGAAGAACTTGAGAAAGCTTGGAGAGTGAAGACATCGGTGGTGCCAGTGGTCATCGAAGCACTCGGAGCAGTAACCCCCAGACTGGAGGAGTGGCTGAAGCAGATCCCAGGAACAACATCAGACCTCTCAGTCCAGAAAAGTGCAGTTCTAGGATCAGCCAAGATACCGCGCATAACCCTCAAGCTCCCAGGCCTCTGGGAGAGGACCCCAGCGTGGAAGGATGAGACCACCCTCGGAGGGTGAGATGGGAATTTATTTATTTTTATTCATAAGGACCCTCATCTGTTGGCCCTTGCAGGGTTCTTTGTTTGAACGTTTTAATGCATGTGCAGCACTTTGGTTTGTCCCTGCTCAATGAAATGTGCTTTACGAATAAAGTTGATGATGAATTTAGTTTAACTAAAATCTGAAGCTTTAACTATGAAACGATGACTTCATCTTCTCAGCTGGTTCAAAGTTTTATTGCCACGAATATAAATATATGAACTTCTGCGGATTTCAGGAGAAATCAAACCCACATTACAGGCATCTTGTTGGCTTTTGTCAACAGAAAACCTCCAGAAAAGTTCTGCAGAACAAATAAATAAAACTCAGGTTTTACCTTCAATCAGAAAAGATTCCAGAAACATTAAAACACCCAGAGGAAAAGATTCTGACGATCAGATTAAATGTAATCAGGAAAAACTTTGTTCTATGTTCAGGGAGTCAAATGAATACTGAATATGAAGCCCTCCATCTTCACTGCATCTCTAGTACACACACAGGTCCGGGAACGTCATCTCATAGAGCGGCGTGGAGCGACGAGGGGACGGTCCAGAGGGAGACGGAGGAGGACGGATTATCAGATCAAAGACCTGGTCCAGTTTGGAGTAGAGCAACGAGATCTGCAGATACAACAAAACCACTTTGTGATCTGGTTCTGAAACAAGCCACTGACTAAACCAGATCACTCCGGTCCAGTCTGGGTTCTGCCTCACCCTGGATCCACAATGAGCTGCGATCTCCTCAAACGGGGCCGTCTGGAACCGTTCCATCACCTGCATCCTCCTCCTCCTTTCCTCCTCCTCGACGGGTCCTCTGTCCTCTAAAACACAATCGTTCAGAACCAAACCGTCCCCGGGTAAAACAGAACCGTGTGTGCTGAGATGCTCACCGATGGTGTTCTTCAGAGTCTCAAAGGTGATCTGCTCAGTCTGGGGTTTCTGCAGAACCGAGATGGGAACATGAGCAGAACTGCAGCTGGACAGATACACAGCTAGACAGAAACCCACCTGGGGCGGATCAGAACTGAACTGGAAGTCCGAGTCCATCTGCAGAGACACCGTGTCCACGATGCTCTTCCTCCTGGACAGACGGTCCTCATCTGAAACAGAACCAGGAGGTGACGCAGAAACTGGACTCTACCAGAATGTAATGTTTGGATCTGAGCTGGGGTCAGCTCTTAGGAACAGAACCACCTGTCTACCTGTACAGAGGTGTGTGCGTGTTACCTGATAACTGAGGTGTGTATGGAATGTTGAGGCGGTCACTGTGTGTGCTGTAGCTGCTTCCTGCCAGAGCCTTGCACATCTCTGATTGGTTGAACATAAGGGCTTCCTCCACCTTCAGCTCATCCTCTGGGAGTCTGACACATGTGTGCGTGCGCGCACACACACACACACACACACACACACACACACACACACACACACACACACACACACACACACACACACACACACACACACACACACACACACAGTTTGCATTGAACTCCAGTTGAATGAGGGCTTGTTATGGACCAGGAGCCTCATTTATCAAGCATGCTTACACAAAACGGGGTCGGAAAACTGCATAAGCAACTTTCCACGCAAACTTTGGGATTTATGAAAGAAAACTTAGCGGAAAAATGTGTGCAAAGTTTAGTAGACTAAGGACCTGGCTTACACACATGTTGGACATGGAGAGCACCTGCAGTGTTGCAGCTGAGAAGGATAAAATTATGAAATCCTGCAGCATTATCACTTGTACTGCTTCTTTTTCACACAGAACAAGACCCCCCACATGCACACACACACACACACACACACACACACACACACACACACACACACACACACACACACACACACACACACACACACACACACACACACACACACAGCCTGAAGCGCAGAATACGGAATGCAGAATATCAGCAGGGGGACAGATTGAGACAGAATGTCATGCGTCTGTGACAGTGTGTGTGTCATGTCACTGTGACCAGATATATCATGCGCCCTGGCTACTTGAACAAGGGAGATCTCCATTTGGGTGACTGGTTAGCACATGAGACTTTCACCTGGGAGTCTGGGGATCAACTCCTGATTGGACCATTTTTTTTATATCTGCCACAGATCTCTCTGAAGAACTCAGCATTGACGGCTTCAGCAACGGTGTGCCACTTTGTGGATTTTCTCTTATTTGTTTTGCAAAAGCACTTCCTTTCATTTCTCCACCTCACCCACAAGTACCTCCATTTCTGCTTGTGAAATAGCGCTTCCTTGATCTGCGGTTGTGATCGAAATACTGCAACAAGCCGGCTTATGTATATGTATGAGATTCACAAGGCACTTTGCATCGACCATTTATGGCAGAAAGTGGGTGTGGTGAGGGCGGGATGTGACTAAAATGCAGCTGAGAAACATTCTCGTTAGTCTCCGATTTATGAAGCGGAGATTGCGTGCAGCTGTGCGTACTCCATGTTTTATAGATCACAAACCTACTTGGCGTAAGTACTTTTTTTAATGACCTTAAGTACGGTTTTAGTCAGGATTCTATGCAATGTTTGATAAATGAGACCCCTGCTGCTTAGATACATTTCTGACTAAGCATCAGCTGATCAGGTAAAGGTTTGTACCTGGGTTCATCACACAATATGTGTTCAGGCAGTAGGTACAGCGCCTCCTTATGACGACTTTCAATCACCTGCGGACAAATAAAAGAAAGTCTTACTGTGCTACACACACACACACACACACACACACACACACACACACACACACACGTTTTGACCCTCCTGCTCACCTGAGCAACATACTGATGGAGCAGTGGAGGCGGGCCGAGCTGAGAGAGCAAGTTGAGTGAAGCAGCACAGAGAGCATGAAGGCTGCAGCGACTGAACACTGACAGGCTCATCTGATTGGACAGAGCCAGCTCCTGAACAGCCAATCACAAAGCAGGTTACAAGAGGTTGCAGAAAAAATATATCAGAATAAACTCTTGAATCAGCAGCTGCCTGAAAATCAACATTTAAACTATGTTTCTACCTGAGCTGAATGTCACCCACCTGCAGAGCCAGGACCAGCTGAATCAGGTCCACCAGAACCTCCTCGTTCACCAGTTCCACGCTGAGAACGGCCAGCAGCACGAAGAGCGCCTGGTAGTGTCTGCGCTCACTGTCCTCCTTACAGGCCAGATATACATGTCTGTAGAGCCGCTGAGCATGCTGTACACACACACACACACACACACACACACACACACACACACACACACACACACACACACACACACACACACACACTCGCTACAGATGTTTCTCTTCCAGTGAAAGAGAAGAACATCTGGACTCAGGGGCCTGACCTTTCTCATGAATAGATTGTCCTGTCGGGAACATCTGTCCTCCTTCAGGTCCAACTCTGACACATCAAACGTCCCACTGCCAAAAACCAGTACATCAATGAGATTATGTCTGTCTCTCACTGGTCTCTTTAAACTGGTTTTCATAATTTTAAAAAATCAGTAAATGAGCATCGGCTTGCATAGGAGCTAGGTGGAGCTGACTGGTGGAGCAGTGACCTGAGTGGGAGGAGCTTCTTTGCATTGTGACGGCGGTCGATGAGTGAGGTGAGGATGGAGAGAACCAGTAGACGGATCTCTGGATCCTCCATTAGAGTGAAGGACAGCAGAGGCTCTAGGAAGGAGGAGGGTAGCGCTGACAACAGGTTGCTGCTCTCATAGCGCTCTGACACCTGAGGACCAGGAACCAGAACGGGTGGATCATCTCTGAGTTTAACCCTTTCATCTACAGTCTGATAAATCTAAAGATGGTCACCTGGAGGAGGGACTTCAGCAGCATCACTTGGATCATCCTGCTACCTTCAAACCTGAAGAAACAGATCGTTAGTTCTTGTTAAACCCCAGAGCAGCCTGACCTGGGGAGAAGGTTACCCGGCGTTGGGAGACCCCAGGGCAGGGTAGATACCAGGAACAGGAATCTTCCCCATGATGAACAGCATAACCTCCGACCTCTGGTAGACAGGAAGTGTGTTGGCGAAGGACCCTTCAGGACCAAAAGGTGAATTAAACCAGATGCGGCGAGAACCTGAACCGGGGGATGACTCATCGACTGACCAATTGTTTTGATGACAGCATCCTGCAGCGTCTTCTCCTGACTCGAGGTGGTTTTGTATTTCCCAGCGTTGTCATAGTAACCGGTCAGCTGGTAGTCGACGCTCTGCCGGAGCTGACGCAGCAGCGTGTTGAACACCTCCAACACGGTGGGTCCTGCAGGAGGAAACGGCGCCTGGGTTACCTGCTCTGTGTGCGGGGGTTGTTTCAGAAGCAGGACTCACCTACAGACCCGGTCGCCTCGATAACAGCAGCTTCCGACAGAACCTCCACGATCCCGGCTCGGACCGACGCAGAACTCCTGCTGTTGGCATCCAGGTGGCCCAGCAGCTGCTGGATGACCAGGTGGGAGTGCTGAGACTGAAGAGCAGGACACACCCATGAGTCCTGGCGAGCAGAGCCGCTCATCATGAGGCACGTGTCCGTTAATCGTTACCTGGATGGAGAACATGATGATCTGAAAACATCGAACAGCGAAGCCTCGACCCTCCCACAGCCCGTGGCTGTCCAGGTGCCTGAAACACAAACATCAGCTGAGGTCCAAACCTCTTCTGCTCCTGAAACCAGACCTACACAACCAGGACCTTACATGAGTACGGGTTTGATGGCGTTGTTGATGTGACCATAAGCAGCTCGGCCTAGCAGCTCCCTGAAACACACCTCCGTCTGCTCCGCCGGAGACCCGCTGCACACAAACACAACCCAGCCAAGTTTAGCTCCAACACCAAGCTCAGGCCGTCATGAACCCGAACCCTGGTGGAGCACCTGCTGCTGTCCGACTGCTGCAGGTTGACCAGCAGAGCCGGGACAATCTGCTCCATGTGACGAGGCTCCCAGATGTTGACCTGCAGCTCGTCGTCCACCGTCTTCCTGACGACGCCCTGAAGGCCCCGGATCCCCGACACCCGGATCCTAAACATCAGCCCAGACCAGTTCAGGTTTGTTTCAGCACAAACAGACTGATTCAAGCTTCCTGTGTGTTTTAGGGTCATTACTGCTAACTGAAAACTGGAGGCACCAGTAGATCCATCAGATCCACCTCTACCTGGCAGATCTGGCACCACTTTATCCTCCTCTAAACAGCCTCTTGAGCTCAACATGACTTTATCACATGACGCGTTCTGCAGAACCACATCTGGATTATTTTGTGAAGCAGAGACAGACCCGGCTCCAGCAGAAAAACCGTGTGACTGTGATGACTCTGACCTGATTTGTGTTTCGGGGTCTTCGTGGTCAGAGTGACACATCTGACTGAAACGAGACACGAAGAAGTCGTAGCTGCGATGGTACGACGGCGTGTCCTCCTCGATGTTCGCAAACTTCACAAACTACAGAAATAGTAAAAAAAAAAAAACTCCCAAAGTAGGTGAAAGGTCAAAAATCCTGCTGTAATTATGAACATCAGATTAAAACAACCAAGACTTGATCGTATCTGATAAAGCATGATCACTAACAATGTTCCTACTGTCCTGCTGACCTAAACACATCATAATCAGAGATAATCCCGATGTTAAACTCTCTGATAAGCCCAAAACATTCCTGATTGTTCTGTAAACCTGCTATAAATCCCTCAAAAAGGGACATGCGTTACACTTTATGGATGATTAAAACCAGAGATTATTGAGATGAGTGAGTTTTAAATTTAAAAAGCTGTCAGAAGGTGACTTTTAAACTATTTATTATGTACAGTCAGATCATTTATGGCGTTTTGGATTTAAAAATGGCTGCAGCTGAAACTGTGGGTAACAAAAAATAGTTTTTACTAAACTTTGTTAATTTATGATTGAAGAGATTTGAAAACAAATTATTAATTTACTGAAAAATGTCTCTGATTACTAGATTACATGTTTAAACGGATCAAGACTCTTTAGGTTAAATCTGTGAGCAGGTGTGTGTGTGCGTGCGTGCGTGTGTGTTCCGTACCGAGCTGGTGGCCAGGATGTGGAGGTGTGGCCTATCAGCCTCCAGCAGCTGCCTCAGGGTGCTGAGGAAGCTCTCCACCAGCAGGTTGATGCTCTGACAGTGACACGCCAGCAGCAGCTGCTCCATCGCCTCCATGGCGATGCAGACATACCTGAGAGACGGCGTCCAGGTGAGTGATGCGGCAGCGCTTTGGACTGTGGATGGTATGAATGTATGAATGTGTGTTCTGACCCGTATCGATGGCGATTCAGCTCTCTGGTCAGACGCTCTGACAGGTAAGCAGCGATCCTGTCCAGTTTCTCTGGAGCTGACAGAGCGAAGAACGTCAGCTTCTCCATGTTGGCCTTGACCAGCCCGTCCTGTCCACACGGCCAACACACACATCTGTGTTACATCTGTTCACTCAGAGAAGCTAAAGGCCAGAAGGTCCAAACAGGTTTAACTCAGTATTTTACCTAAATATAAATTCAGACAGCTGTAAAAAGGAAGTGTCCTTTCAAAATAAAAGCAGGGAGAGATCTTCTATCTAAGGTGTCAGAGTCCCTTTTATGGTCACATTATGAGTCTATCTGGGTTATCCTGTACTGACAAATGGTCTCAGATTTCATTTGATATATTTAGACTTGTCTCTTGATTTTATTTTAACGTAATTATGTGACAAACAAAATACTTCCACATTTCTACTGTTGTGAGATAAATGTGGCTAAAACAGCTGTTATTATTAATTTATTATTATGAATACTTTGCAAACAAAGATCTGATAGGTGAGTAGAGTAAAAATAAAACATGTTTTTACTTCTGGGTTTTCTGGGAAGATGTTGTCGACCAGCCGTTTGTAGCGAGGGCGTAGCGCCCAGCAGCACCCGCACAGACCTGCAGAAACACAAAACGTCTGTTCAGTTATCAAATTCATCCAGGAGTTTTAATTATTCTTAAATATTTATTTAAAATGTTCCACCTTTTTAAAATCTAGACCAGAATAAAGGTAAGTGACCTTTTCTTTCCTATTCATTTCCTCTCTCCCTTTCCTTACATTTTTAATCACATTTTTCTCATTTTAAACATATTTTTAATCATTTTTAAATAAGTATTTTTTATATTTTAATTTTTTGTTTATGTGAAGCGCCTCATGATTTCTATCTTGAGAGGCTCTTTATAAAATGAGCCTTTCTTTCTGACCACTATGAGGTGTGAGTCATGCTCCAGCCTGCAGGGGGCAGCAGAGTGTCTGAGGAGTTAATCTGTCATTTTTCATCTCTCCATGTTGACTGTTGCTGGTTTTTAAGGATTAACGATCACATGAGACGAGCTACACAGACCTCAGCCTCCACCTGAACCAGATCCTGGTCTCCACCTTAAACCAGACCTGGATCATGAAGCTGAGGATCAGCAGAACCCATCAGAACTTTCTCCAAGTGACCCATCACTCACAGAGAAACAGTAAAGCCACGTCTTCAGAGGTAATCCTTCTGCAGCTTGTTACATAACGCCTCTATGTGGTTGTTTTTTCAGTTAGCAGAGCTTAAAGAGTCCACTCTGCTGGTTCAGTACTCACAACCGGACACGTGACCCATTAGGGACCAGAACCAGCTACAAGTTATAATCAGCTGCTTAAAACCCTGAAAGCTTTGATAGGACATCCTTCCAGACTGATGTCAGATGGTCTGAATTTAACACCAGGAGACAAATGGTTGCTTCTGGGTTTGTTAGCCAAAAATCTGCAGAACATCTGGAACCACTGGATCAACCTCTGCAGCTGATTAACGTCTGGAGTTGATCCAGTTCAAGATGGCCACCACAGCTGATCAACATCCAACAGTTGTGAGTGAGTTACAGACGAGGACCTGAAATCAGGTGTGGTGGCAGCAGGTCGTAACCAAAACCATCAGATCCGAGTTAAAACAGTCCTCACGGTCTGTGGAGGATCGGAAATGTAAATATTCTATTTTAATGAATCTTTAACAAGAATTCAGCAGGAAAAGTTTTCAGTTTGTAGTTTTTTTAAAGTCACACAACTATGAGGCAGCTAAATAAACACAAGCGTGTGGAGGAGACACCAATTATTCTTAAATGATAAAACAAGGACTTCAAATAATGAAGACAAATAAAAATACAAATAAAACTATAAATTATCATCTAAATTAAACAGAAACTCAGCAAATACCCAAATAAAACAATCATAAAAAATCTGTCTTACCATACATGAGGAATGAACTTCTTTGGCACCGTCACATCAATCAGACACACACATCTGGAGTTAATCCTCCCTACACACACATACGCACACACAGCAGAAGCTCCGCCCCCTTTGTTCTCCCTAAATGTATTCCAACCTGTTGGTTTTAATTCCAACTCAGAGGTTCGGTTAAAGGCTCGGTGGTGCTTTTATTGTTGTTTAATTGCTCTTCGCAGGTCCTGGGTGCTGTCGGTGAGATCTGGGCCACGCGCAGCAGCTCAGCCCTCAATAATCTGCTCAGGTTGATCCGTCTTCCAGCAGAAACACACAAAATATCAGAAATCTGAACAAAACAGAGCTGAAAGAGCCGAGCGGTGGTGATTCATTTCTGATCCCTTATATTTAACATCTCTGATGATCTGTCAGCAGAAATGAGGTAAATTATCCCTAAAAAGGTCATTAGAAAGGTGTCAGACAAGATTTATGCTTTCTAATGAATTCATTATTATTTATTATTTACTCTCCTTGTAGCTATGGGGGCTCAGAAGGGTCAAAAATAACTGAACTTTAATTTTTCTGATTAAAACATTAAAGTGGGACTAAAGAGCAGAATTAAAACCAACCTGAACAGAAAGACCTCACTGGGCTGAAGCTGCTGGTGAGAAAAGGAAAACGGTGGAGTTTCTAAAACGTCTCCAAATGATCAGGAGAGTTCTCGCTCCTGCCGTGAGTCTTGCGCCACATTCTCATGGGGCTGGAGTTTAGAACATTTTAATAAAAAGCAGAAGACCAGTTATCTCCTGTAAAAGTTACACGTCTGGAAATGAGAGTCAGAAATGTGACACGACTTTGGGAGGAGCTGGAAACACGAGGAACTAAATCCGAGACTGACCGGAGATGAAAAGAAGAAAATTATCTGAGAACAAAAATATATAAAATGAGGATAAAATGTAAAGAAATTAAGACACTTTGGGACCAAATGGTGAAAGGAAAGATTAAAGTTTCAGTCAGACCCTCTCCACTTCATTTATATGTTTAACTATTTTTTATATTGAAATACATTAAAATTTATAAGATGCTAATTAAGTTAATTTCTCACATCTTCCTTTCATTTTTCACACATTTTTTTCTAATGAAAATATTTTTTAAGTCTGAAAGATCCACGGATGAAAGTTTACAGCATTTCTCCTTCAAATCAGAGAAAAGTCAAAAATAAAATCCGGATAAGCTGATTTAAAATCCACCTGAGCTCCAGCTGCTGGTTACGTCTCAGATTGTGGAGATTAACCAGAAATTATTCACACTAATAAGGAAACCAGACTGCGTTAGGAGGTTTCCTCTGCACTATCTGGACCAACAGCATCTAATAAAACACAGAAGAAGAGAGAGAGTCACCTCCTGAGGTTTGGTGGTCGAACACGGAGCAGCAGTCCTGCAGCAGCCGTCGAGGAGCTTCAGGTACGGTCGGCATGACGATGACCCTGGGCAAGCTGGGGATGGTCAGGCCCCGGGGGATGCTGGGAAAGCTGGGGAGAGTGGGCAGACTGGGCATGGTGATTCCTCGGGGAAGGCTGGGGGGGTTGATGCTTCGGGGCAGAGAACTGACCAGGGCCGGCATGGTCACCCCCCGCGGCATGCTGGGAAATCTGGGGAGAGTCCCCGGCATCACTGGGATGAGTCTTGGAACAGGTGGAGGAGGAAGGGAAATCCTCCCTGTTGTCTTCTTCTTAACCTGCGAGACACACAGCTGCTGTGATGCTCTCCTGAAACCTGAAGCTTCTGCTTAGTTTCTCTCTTTAAAAATTCAAATAACTTTATTGTTCTAATGAAACCAAACTAAGAACAACCTGCTTGTAAGAAGCTGCTCCGATCCTGGTGGGAAAAGCTTCTGTAAAGTGTTGAAAGTCCACGAAGCTCCTACCTGCTGCAGCTGCTTCCCTCCAACAGCTGTTTATGTAACATCAGCTGAGCTCCAATCAATAATCAGCGTGATCGATCTGCTGCTCCACATAAAGCTCCACAAGCATCCGGCTGCAGCAGCTGGTTCCTGACTCACATGAAAGTTTAAAAACCTCTGCACCTCCTCCTGATGCTCCTCCTCCTCCTCATCATCATCAGGCTGCTGCTATGTGCAGGAGCTCCCTCTGCTGATGTACGAAGAGCACTTCAACTGCATCATCCAACAGGGTCATCTGGATCAGTTTGTCTCCTTAGGACAAATCACGGGGGGGGGGGGGGGGGGGGGTCTATACAGCATACCACAGATTATTAAACTGGTCTAGATTACAGATCCTTAGGTTTTACATCCAGTCCCATCGTTTTACGCCATAAAAAGGTTTTAGGTATTTTCTGAGAAGTTATATAACAGCTGTTTGTTCCTTTGTGTTTTCTAACCTGAAGCCTATGAAAGATGTTGTGTCGCTTCAGACCTCTCCGGCCTGTAATCCTGTTGCAGGAGGAGGATCTGAGACATCCTGGTTCTCATGTGATCATTGATAAATAAACAGCCGTTTCTGACAAACCTTTTATTGTCAGAATGTGATCCATTCTTGTGGACTGTGTTATTTCACCCTGAGTGTGGATTGACAGGTACAGTGCCTTGTTTGTATACTTATAAATGAATGAGGCACTCTCTGATTTTTCAGTTCTGGTCCATCTGGGTCCCTTGAGACAGATTTGGTGAGTGCCCCTGTTGGTAAAGGTGGAGCTTTATAAAAAAAGTTCTGGTTTTGATTTCAGTCCCTTCGGATCAGGTTTCAGGTTAAAGCTGGACTCAATCCACCTCAGAGAGTTTACTGTCCTTTGCTGGACCTACTATAAACAATCCTCCAAGCTCCGCCTCTAGCTCCTGCAGGTGGGCGTGGCAAGACCCTACACCAGCATCCAGCTCTCCCAGCATCCTCCACCAGGGCAGCCGGCTCGCCTGCAGCACTGCGTTCTGGGCGTCGCGCGCTTGAGCGGCAATGGAAGCTGACGGGCTCAGAAAGGAGTTAGCCTGCACCTCCGTGACAACAGAAAGGGGCGGGGCATCTGCAAGGAGCAATACAGACTGATCAACAGCTGGATCCAGATGTGCAGCCTCCACACCACTAGAGGGCCCATGGAGCTGCACCCACAGATGAAATGTTCTCTACAGGTTTG
Organism: Nothobranchius furzeri; assembly: GCF_043380555.1. NCBI lineage: Eukaryota > Metazoa > Chordata > Actinopteri > Cyprinodontiformes > Nothobranchiidae > Nothobranchius > Nothobranchius furzeri. The sequence goes on from NC_091743.1 coordinate 82,554,052, forward strand.
ATTGTTGAGTTTTCGTGTTTGAGTGTCAGCACGACCTAAATAAAAACAGAAGAAGATGATATGGGCGTGTTACCTCGGAGCAGCTCCAACTGTGTGTGCGTACACGCCAGGACAGCTGCCACCCGCTGCTCCTCTCTTCTGTAATAATCTCCTCTTTGCAGCTCCGCCTGCAGGAGCAGCTGCACCTCCTGATGGAGGGAAACACACTCCTCAGGAGACACACGAGATGACTACACACACACACACACACACACACACACACACACACACACACACACACACACACATACACGGAGTCAAAATCACCGGACATGACAATTAAATGTTTGATTATATCTCTCAGATTTTAGTTTATAAGCATCAGCATCTTCTCACCCGGTGAACAGAAATGTAATTGTCCACCTGCTGCTGTAGCTCCGCCCTCCGGCTGTCTGTCAAACCTTCCTGACCAATCCAGAGAGGGACAAGGAATGGGACCTTTGCTGGTGCACGTTTTCCTAAAAAACGTCGCACCTGAAGGGGTAAAAAGGAGAGAGGAGTGACTCAAACAGATTTCACTAGGAGCTCCTGAATTAAGACCTGTCTTTGTGTGTGTGTGTGTGTGTGTGTGTGTGTGTGTGTGTGTGTGTAATTACAGCTCTCTGCAGCGTCCTAGCAGCCTGCTCTTGTATGTCTTTCTGCCTCAGAGCGTGTCTCAGTGTGTTCTTGTAGCGTCTCCTCTCCCTGAAGCCTCTCCAGAAGCTCTGGATCACAATGGCGGCTCGACGCTTACACTCTTCCAGGTATGGCTGCACCTGCTCTGAAAACACACACACACACACACATGTTTACAGAGGGATTAAAATATGAGTGTTTCTGATATAGGATAATCTGCATTTTAAATAATCTCATGTAAAACAAACTTAACTTTAATTTGAATGAATTTAGTCACCAGATCCAAACCCTATTTTGTGTAATCCTACTGTGTGTTTCTTCTGATTTCATTATTAGGAACCACACCTGCAGTCTTCTTCAGAGCTAGCCACAGCGGCTAGCTCTGAAGAAGACTGCAGGTGTGGTCGAAACTGTCAGCCAAAAGGTAAAACATCCTTTCCTGTGTTAAAAAAAGAACATAATTATGCTGCTCAGAACCAGTCCTGGAAACGGCTCTGATACATTTCTTAGTACTAAACATGTTTCTAACTACTAGGATCATCAAAATCCAGTTATATAAAAAGTTTGTGTCACAGGGAAAACCAAACAACAACAGTAAATAAAACCTAGAGAGGTCCTCCTGTAGTTGAGAGAAACAGACCAGGTTTATTTACCAGGAGGCAGCAGCTGCAGCAGTTGTAACTGTCTCTGGTGGAAGCTCCTCCTGGCCTGTTGTCGCCTCACACACACCTACAACATCAACCAGACTGTGAGGAGGCTCACAAGACAAATGCTCAGCTGTTACATGGTGGATCTGACTTAAACTTAAAGTATCTCCAACAGTCATCTTCTTATCAGGGAAGAATAACACTTCTGTGTTAAAAACTAAAACTTCTACCTGATACTTAAGTTCCTCCTTCTGCCGCTGCGCCTCCTGCTGCTCCTGCTCATGCCTCTTTCGAGACCTAACACACACATGCACGCACACACACACACACACACACACACACACACACACACACACACACACACACACACACACACACACACACACACACACACACACACACACACACTTTAGTGGATTTATTTCCAGAAACTTCAAACAAAGTGCTCTCTGCATCAACCCACCAGTCAGGCAGGTGAAAAGTGTGTGGAAAAGTTATTTTATTTGCACCAGTAAACTATTCAACTGACAAGTCTTCCAGCTTCTTCTACAACACACTGTTGAATAAAAAATACTTGGTTTCTTGGATATAACAAGCCTAAATGAACAAAAAACAAAGAAACCCAAACAACACCACATAACCACTAGCTGGAGTAAACACCTGGACCACAGGTGAATTCAGATTTTAATGATTAAGAACTACCGGTTATATTCCTGCTAGTTGGTGTAATCATGTCTGATTAATCTGATCTGCTCCAGATGGTTCTGGTGTTTCAGTTTCTGTATCTCCTCCAAAACAGGAAGTTGTTACCTGTATCTCCTCTGAAACAGGAAGTCGTTAACTGTATCTCCTCTAAACAGGAAGTTGTTACCTGTTTCTCCTCTAAAACAGGAAGTCGTACCTGTACATCCTCTAAACAGGAAGTTGTTACCTGTACATCCTCTAAACAGGAAGTTGTTACCTGTATCCCCTCTAAAACAGGAAGTCGTACCTGTATATAATCTAAAACCGGAAGTTGTTACCTGTATCTTCTCCAAACAGGAAGTTGTTACCTGTATATCCTCTACAACAGGAAGTTGTTACCTGTATCTTCTCCAATTAGGAAGTTGTTACCTGTATATCCTCTACAACAGGAAGTTGTTACCTGTATCTTCTCCAAACAGGAAGTTGTACCTGTATCTCCTCTGCAGCATGCTCACAGCTCTGTTGAGGTTCTTCACTCTGCGTCGGGTCTGATATGACCTCCAGGTTGCCTGGATCACACTCGCGGCTCGCACACGCTCAGTGCTCTCCTTTAGACAGAAAGTGTTTGCTGCCTGAGTCTGATTGTCTCTTCCACCTTTTCCTTTAGTGACTCTAACAGAACGGTTCTATGTTACAGCTGCAGTGGTTTCATTCTGTCAACAAAAGTTCATTATATAAAACGTTATTATAAAAGTTCAAAGTATTTTATTTTGATGCACCAGAAATAGAAGAGGAGTTTCTGTTCTTTCAATATGATTTTTGTAAAAATGTCTAATTATGTATTCAACCACATCTTGAACAAAATGTAATATTCTCCAGCTGTAAAGCCTTTACAACTGGAGAACTGAGGGCAATGAAGGGATTTTCTATTTTATTTTCTATTCTAATACAGCAAACAAAAGAACGTGTTCTAAAAGATAAATAGGACTCTCAAACTATAGAAATCACAAAAATCTTTTTAAAATGGCACAATAAGAAAAGCTTACACTGAAACATTTTCTAAATGAAACCCCAATATTTCTTTAAAATCTTCACACTACAAATGAATCATTAAAGTTGCTAAGAATGTAGACATTTTTATTATATAAATGAATTATTAAAGTGCCAACAAACCTCCAACTGGTTAGTCACAGGCTTTTCTGATTGGATGATTGCTACCAGCTGATCAACATCCTGGTCAAAGCCCCGCCCCCTCCAATCTTTCTCCAGTAGTCTGTCCAGACCTACAGAGACAGAACTCATGTGACCACACAGGCCCAATCTCACTGCTCGCACTGCGCCCTACGGTCTTCAGCAAGTGCGCAGTAAGGCTTCGAGTGTGTAGTACACAAGTGTGCAAACAGTTGAGTCATCGACCGCACCGCAAGCTGGTCACTGTTTCTGCTACTTAAAAAAAATCTTTATTAACAACTTTGAAACAAACATCGTTCCGCCTTCTTATAAATGATAAATGAGCCGCACTTGTATAGCGCCTTTTCAGAGTCAGAGGACTCCAAAGCACTTTGCACTACAGTGCATCATTCATCCATTCACACACGGATGGTGATGAGCTACGATGTAGCCACAGCTGCCCTGGGGCGCACCAACAAAGGCGAGGCTGCCGAGAGTAGGCACCGACGGTCCCTCCGACCACCACGAGCAGGTAAGGAGGGTTAAGTGTCTTGCCCAAGGACACAACAGCAGATTTCTCTGTCCAGAGCTGGGTTCGAACCTGCAACCTTCCGATTACTGGACAACCCACTCAACCTCCTGAGCTACTGCTGTCATAAAAATTCCCATGCAGCAATGGAATGTGGGTAATATCCTTCATCCAAATCCGCATCAACTTGGGCGAAGTGTGCAAAAGGGGGCGTGGCCAATTTCCATACTTGGGGATCTGGACACCTCGGAGCCCCTGGCTGGAGCGCAAAATTGAAGGGTGCAAGGTTGGAAGTGCGAGTATTGGGATAGGGCCTCATTGTCACCCACTGAAAGTCTACATGTTTGACCTCTGACCTTTAAAGTTCAGCTTGAGGGACGGGAGGCGGAGCTCCAACCCTCTGGCCATTAGAAGGATGAGTCTGATGGAGGCTCCACCCACCGCAGCATCTGAGCTGTGAGCTAGTTGGCAGACGGCCTCTTCGAGCAGCAGGAGGATGGCATCATCACTCAGATCAGACAGGAATTTGCTGCAGACGAACAAATAACAGGTCAGATTCTACTTTATTTTAAAACTCTGTTCAAAATGTTTTGCTGTGAGCTGAAAACGTTTCGTCATCGAGTCGGTTCGATAAGCAAAAACTTACATTGTGTGTGTGAGAGTGTATGCATGTGTGTGTACCTGCTCACTGTGCAAGTTTGAATCCACATCTGAATGCAGAGCAAAGACACCGTGATGTCATCACACAGCTGGATCTGCTCATATTGGGTGGAGCTAAAGACTGATGTGAGAAAGAGAAAACCTTAGTTTAAAGGGACTTTACGGACTTTTGAATTTTTATGCTTGCGATTGCCCCCTCAGGCCAAAAGCATAACAGCAGCTTCAATAGTAGGCTCGTGCACGAGGTGCACATGCTGTACGTGCACACTCCTTAATGAAAATAACAGCTGAGACAGTCCCGTGTGTGTGTGTGTGTGTGTGTGTGTGTGTGTGTGTGTGTGTGTGTGTGTGTGTGTGTGTGTGTGTGTGTGTGTGTGTGTGTGTGTGTGTGTGTGTGTGTGTGTGTGTGTGTGTGTGGTGTGTGTGTGTGTGTGTGTGTGTGTGTGTGTGGCCCGGAGGACAGAGGACAGGAGAACGTGCAGCTAATTAATTAAATAATTTGGTTCTGTAGCTTTCTCTTCAGCACAGCCGACAAAGGTTTATGATGGGTCAGTCCTCCTGCATGCTCAGATCATTCCCTTCCCTTGCTTGAAAAATTGTTCCAAAATGAAAGTTGAACCCACATCTTTTTTATCTGTGAATTCAATGCCGTTCGGCGAGTCGCAAATACAAATTTGGGCATCTTACTGTAAAAAAATATACCATTAATGTAAAAAAGAAACTCTAAATGATCTATGTTCACACCCGGAATCAAACCCAAGTCTTCTGCATGGGTGTCAGACATCTTACAAGGTGAGCTACACTCTAGTAACATTCACAGTATCTGTAACATTTATATCGTTGATGACAGCTGAAACAACGTCAAACCAAAGAACGGTTCGGAGCGAAAATGGATATTTGGTTGCTGATTTGCAGGAAATATCTAGAAGAAAGTTCTACAGAAAGTAGCTAAGGTTCCTCAGAAATGTTACCTGTATCTTCTCCAAACAGGAAGATACTAGGCGTTAGGAACAGCGACAAAGTCTACTACCTCTCTCTCTGCTGCTAAAGCTACGGATAGCAAACGCTACGGGCGATGCCTGAGCGTGAACGCGCATGAAGCAGCCTGCTCGACCCGAGCATCTCTCTTTTTCTGTGATTTTACAGAAAAACAGGCAATCACAGTAAAAATGCCAGGGCTCATTCTACAGGACCAGGGCATTGCAGGAGAATGTATGAAGAAGACATTTATTATTTCTATACATGTTTTGGCTGTCAAACTTCCGTATAGTCCCTTTAAAATAAATAAAAGTTATGGTCACTCAGAGCAACGAGACGAAAGTCAAGGTGTGTTCGTGTGTGTGTGTGTGTGTGTGTGTGTGTATGTGTGTGTGTGTGTGTGTGTGTGTGTGTGTGTGTGTGTGTGTGTGTGTGTGTGTGTGTGTGTGTGTAGAGGGGTTTTGACATTCAATTTTAAATTTAGAAAAAAATGCTGAATATTTTTCTGTTTTTTTACATTTATTTCTATGAAAATCTTTTCCTAACACGTCAACAGTAAACTGGGATTCTTTATGAAACAGCCCTTCTTATTTCAGTTTTCACGCTGTAGGTATTATTTTCAGACACGGGTTCATCTAACTGGAGCTGTTGTGCTTGTGACGGTAAGGTGTTAGTGAGTCGGTTTGTAAACTAACCCTGAACTGTGAGGTGTGTGTGAGCGGAGAGCAGCCAACCGACTGAGTCCATGACCTTCCTGAAAAGAGACAAGCCCTGAAAGACAGACAGGCAGACAGACAGACAGGGACAGGCAGAGTCACATCCTCAGAACTCAACAGAACGTTCACTAATTGCTGATCCTCACCTCCACCTGACTCTTCAGCTGATTGGCCAATGACAGCAGGCCATCCATGACTGATGGAAGGAACAGTGTAAGAAAAGTCTCAGAATGCCTGCCAGGCTCCGCCCCCACACAGCAGGAGCTGGAGACACAACAATGAGGATGCTTAAAACGTTTCATCTCCATGTTTAAATCCCCAAATAGTAACTGTTTTTACTTGATTTCATAAAAGGTATTTCTCGATCACTTGAACGTTTAAACACTTACAAATAAAATGATCATTTTTCTGAATAAATGTGATTTAAATACCTTGTGTAACTACTTTTAAATTGTATTTTCTTTCACGTTGATTTTAATGTTCATGTTATTCTTGCTAATGGAAAGCACACTGAATCGTCTCTGTGTGTGAAATGTGCTATATAAATAAAACTGCCTTGCCTTGCCTACTTTCATAGTTTCTAGAATGATTCACTCATATTCGTGCCTAATAATCAGACCACAAAAAACTGTCTCCCAATTGGCTGCTGAAAGGACAAGGAACATCGTAGCAGACAGCAGCAATCCACTCTGCTGTCAATATGAGCCCTTGAGCTCTGGAAGACATTACAGGGTGCCTCTGGCAACCGAAAATATATATAAACTAATTTGTTCCTAGTGCTGTAATGATCCTTAACCAATGTAAACGATAAGATCCAACCAAAGTACATAGTGTCACAATTAGTGTATGCATGATTGAACACTTTTATTTATTTATTTATTTGAAGGCAGAAGGAGAATTTCCACTACACTGAACTATAAACTTTTATTCTATTCTAGAAATGATATAAACATGTATTCATTGTTTATATCGGCACCTTTGTGGACTTGTGCTGTCTGTGCTAGGATAACTGCACAGGAGGAAATTGTTTGTTTACACTTTAAAGGGATGGGATCCAATAAGCTTTTGCTTCATCCCAGTTCCTTTTTGAACTCTGTATAATTTATATGAATATGCACCTTTATAGATTTCTTGTTTTTGACGGCACATGTTCGAGGTCAACTAAAAAACTAGATTTTAGATCATCTTTCTATCCATCCATCTATTTTCTGTACCTGCCTTTTCACGCAGGGTCGCGGGGGGGGGGGGGGGGGGGGGGGGGGGCTGGTGCCCATCTCCAGCATTCTTCAGGCAAGCGGGCAACACACACACACACACACGCATGCACCTAAGGACAATTTAGACAGACCAATTAACCTGACAGTCAGGGTTTTGGACTGTGGGAAGAATCTGGAGCAGCTGGAAAGAACCCCACTGCGCCACTGTGCAGCCCCATCATTTTTCTAATAAAGTATTTGTTTATATTTAAATAAACTATTTTATATACTACACATTATGGATGTAAGAAAAAATCTAAATGGCAACATATTGTGATTTTTCCCCTGCGATATTATCTCGATATTCAGAAGAAATGTGTCAAATTTTTGGAATAATTTACATGCAAACATTTGTGTATTTTCTTTTCTTTTCTTGCAATTCTAATTACAACCGCTAGTTGGCAGCAGTGTGCAAAGAGTTCTGTTTCCATCATAGAGATTTAAATCCCTCATTCAGATACCTCCTGTTAAACATGTTACGTATCATTTTGGACTGTTTATTGAATTTTCATACAGTAAATTCAGCCTAAACAAATCACTAATATCATCTGGCTGAATTTCGCAATATATCGTGAGATATCGTATCATATCGACCAAAATTTCATCAATACAGATCCCTACTAAACATGTAGATTATACATTAAATTTAAATATTTTCAACTACTATGTTGTGCGAATTTTGACAAATCTCGTCACATATTCTCAGAGCAATTCAGTGGTCTTAAATATTTTTTGTTAATTACCAATCTTCCTTTAAAAATCACTTTATCTTTCAAAACTTTTGCTTGTTTTATAAATATTTGTTTTTATTTAGTAGTATCAACAGAATGTTTAAACTTTGTCAGAATAATCTTTTTTTTAGAAATAAAATCATTTAGACATACAAATCTATCAATTTCATATGTTTAAAAATTGTTCAATTCCTTTTAAAAATGTGTTTAACTAAAAAATGTAACTTCACTAAAAGCAATGACTTTATGTGACTAAAATACAACTAGGTAAATTAAATCCTTTAAAGTGTTTCATTTATATTTTTACATTTCCACCTCAATCAAATATTTTTTTTAAAACAAATAAATGTAGGTAAAAATTTCAATATATAAAAATTTTAAAAACAAAAAATGAAAATTAAACCTGTTAATAAAAGGAATGCCAGCTGTTGGTACCTGATCAGGTGAGCAAGTGTGGCGGTGGCGCTCCAGTTGCCCTGCGGCCTGCTGGGATGCTGAGACAGGAGACGGACACCGAGTCTCAGGATGCCACTGTGGTACAGCTGGGCCTTCATCAGGGTCAACAAGCCGCTGTTTTTCTGGAAAGCTGCAGAGTTCAGAACCTCTGAGAAGAAGAAGAAGAAAATGAATAAATAAAACCTCCTGGATGGTGACAGAGCTCTCAGCATATAGCAAAGATAAAGGGCTCACTGTTCAAACCGTTGTTCAGCAACATGATCTTCTGTTCTGGGTCCAGATCTTCGTTGTCCATCTGCCTCTTCAGCTCTGATATCAGAGCCTCCCCCTCTTCCTCCTCCTGCTGCTCCATGACCAGCTTGTTGTGGAGAAGGTTGGATCAGGAAAGAAGGTTCAGGAGAACATAAAAACAGTCAGACTCACATCAGAACCTACCCTGGTTAACAGAGCAGATGAGGAGGACCAGAACTAATTCAGTGGACCAACAAACCGAAGATTGTGGGTGAATATTCCATCTGGTTTCACAGCAGATTAATGCTTAGACGCTTTCTTTACCTTGTTTCTGATCCTGTGCGTATTTTTCACGGGTCACAGATTTACTTGTAACACCTGGTGGAAATGGTGACACGATGCTGCATTTAAAACCTTTTCTGTCCGTTTAAGTAAGCAGTTAAAGTCCGTTATCGGACCAAACATTTTTCATTAACAGATTAAACATCTGTGTGGTCTCCTAACCGTAGGAAACGTGGGGAAGGCACCGAGGAACCACCGGTTACCGAGTTTAGTGGTTAGCTTAGCTGCGTCAAACAGACCGACGCTCTACCGTAACCACGGTAGCATGACGTCATTAATCTGCGACAGCATGTTTTTTTTTTTCTTTTTTATCAACATATGCTTATTACAATTTCTCGTGGAGACAACAACACATAATGGAAACATACAAGGCTTCCTTAGTAACAATAAAAGACAAAAACAAAAAAGAAAGAGGCACTTATATCACAAAGTAAAAACATTGTTACAAGATTAAACATTTTTCTGCAGCCTGTGACAAATGGCTTTTGCAGTTGCATTGGAATTTTTTATACGAATCAAAGTGAATAAGAACATACGGAATTCATTTATGAAACAGTTCATGTTTGGCAGTTGTTTTTTTCCATTTGCTTTTGTGGATGTGGTATTTACCCATAATAATAATAATAATAATAATAATAATAATAATAATAATAATAATAATAATAATAACAATAATAATAATAATAATAATAATAATTAACGTTGAATTATTCCCCTTTAATTTAGAATTGTAAATAAGAATATCTTCATTTGTAAAACGATCAAGTTCTCTTATTTTATTTCTTAACCAACAATTGACTTCTTCCCAAAACTTCTTACTGACAGGACAGCTGAAAAATAAGTGTTCTATTCCTTCAGGGCTTCCCTGACAGAATTCACAAGGGGCAACTTCAAAACCAAATCTCTTCCTCAGTGTCTCTGCTGATGGATAGTAGTTGTTGAGAATTTAAAATAGCATTTCTTTTACTTTGGGCATTATAGGCCATATTTGAAATTTTTATTGTTTTCCTTCAATTATTGGATTTCCTAATATTTTTAGTTTAATCTTTATATCATAATCATCATAGATATATTTTTAAAGGCTCCATTTAAAAATTTATTTTCACATTTTCTTTCTGTGATGTTCAATTCTCCTATTAATAAATTAGGAAGTTTTGTTTGAACATTAGAGAAGAGGATTGTGTTTTTTTATCATTTGTATCAAAGTCACTGGTAGAGTCTTACATACTTTCTTATATTCCTGAAGAGAACATTGAATGTTATTAAATTTGTATTTAAAATTCTGTAGCTGTAACATTTCACCATATTTATCCATAATATCGTGCAAAAAGATAATTCCTTGATCAAACCACTGCTGGTTAAACAAAGACTTTCTGTTTGAAACAACTACTCGATTATTCCACAAGGTGGCACAATGAGGAGTAAAATTATGGGTAAATACCATCTTCCAATAATGCAATACTTATTTGTGAAATTCAGATACTTTAAAAGGCAATTTAGTGATTTCAACGTCACATTTCAAAAGAAAGTTTAGCCCCCCAAACTTCTTGAAGACATTTTTTGGAATATGAAACCAAATTGAATCTGTCTTTATTAGAAATTCTTTCAGCCACTTTGTTTTAAATGTTCCCAGCATTGCTTCAAAATCCACTGATTTCATGCCTCCATTTTTATGTTCTTTAACTAACTGGGATTGTTTTATATAGTGGGTTTTATTTCCCCATATAAATTTGTATATAATAGCGTTAATATTTTTCACTGTTTTTGGAGCGATATAAAGAGATTGACATGGATAGATCAGTTGGGAAATACCCTCAGACTTTGACAATAAATTTCGCCCAAAAATAGATCTCTGCTAAGCCATTGGTTCAGAGTTTTTTGTATTTGATCAGTTTTTTCTTTCATATTTATTTCTTCTCTTTGTTTTTCATCTGCAACTATCAACTCCTAGATATATTATTTCTTTTTTAACAGGAATTGACATTATCTCAATACCGGGACACCACAGGGCTGTGTGTTCAGCCCGTTCTTCTGCACCTTCCACCTTCCACCCACAAGAGAAACAAGGAGGCAGTGTAAAAAGGGTCCAAGTGTTCAGATTTCTGGGCATTGAGTTGGAGGATGACCTAACTTGGAGTGCAAACACTAAGAAGGTGGCACCAAGAAGGCACAGAAGAGAGAAAGAACCACCTTCCCACAAATCTGCTGCTTGCCTTCTGCAGTTGTTCCATAGAGAGTACACTCATATGGACTGTATGTGGTATGGCAACTGTATTTCTTTGGAAAAGAAAGCACTCTACAGGGTCATCAGGGCAGCAGAAAAAACAACTGGCTGCACACTCCCCACTCTGGAGGACATCTATCTACTGTACATCTCCCATTGCTGCAAAAGAGGAACAGACATCTCACTGTATTCATCACACCCCGGGCATCACCTTTTCCAGCCTTTGCTTTTAGGGAGATGATGAAGGTGAAGACGAACTGTCTCAGGAATAACTTCTACCCAAGAGCAATCATGGCTCTGAACAATCAAATGAGAGGGGCACATTGACCACAGGTCAACGGCACAAAACTTAGTGCAATACATTTATATAACATGTGTAATCTGCAGACTTTTTCAGTCTGGTTTTATCTCGTTTACATCGTCAGTTTTATGCTTGTGAGTCAACTGCACCTTTAATCTCGTACCTGGAAACAGTAACAATGACAATAAAGATTTGTCTTATCTTAAAAATCTGCAGAGCCGGGCTACACGACCTTATTCAAGGCCAGACTATCCAATGGGCAAATTGGGCACAGGCCCAGGGGCCAACGCCCACCAGGGGGCCCATGCCAGCAGTCTGGTTTCAGATTAACCAAGTGCGTAGGAACCGGGGGACAGGTGGGACGTGTCTCCCCTAATATAGGACCCCCACCCCCTCCGTAATATGGTGACAAGAATGGATTTTGACATTTTTCTTGTGCGCTTTTATTTTGAAGGGCACCTGAGTTTCCTCACCGACATAGCCCCTCCCCTCAATGGTCTCTGAAGCGAGAGCTGCAGGTCCTTACACAGACAGGACAGGAGGAGAAACGTTATTATTTTCATGTTAAAGATGAGAGGAAGTTCAGCTGGAAAACGATGAAGGTGAGACAGGGAGAGCCAGACCTGCTGAGGTGCAGGTGTAGGTGCAATAAGCCTGGGAGATGTTGATGATGAGAGGAAGACTCCAGCGTCAGAATAAGAGAACACAGTTATATTAGAGCTTATTTTAAAATTAAATATCTGATTGGTTTCATTCCAAATCTGATTTATTTAGTTTAATTTATTTATTTTATTTAATTTCTCCCTTACTTTTCTTTAAAAAAAAACCTTAGAGGACTATGACTGAAGATTTTTTGAAAAATAAAAAAGCTTTTATTTTAAACATGCCGTCTGGGAGTTTACCTGAATTCAAAGTTTTGTTATACACACACACACACACACACACACACACACACACACACATATATATATATATATATATATATATATATATATATATATATATATATATATATATGCTGTGGTATTCCGTGAGGTAGCTATGCTTCGTAAAAAACCTTTCGATGTGGGGAAAACCCCTCAGGTTGCTGTTTACCCATTAGTCTCCAGGTGGCGCTGTAGCTTCAGCTGAACAAGGAAAAGCAGATTGGTTCACTTGGATCCTGTCAGCTGTTGTCCAGTTTTTGTATTTTTGTTCACTAAAATGTGATAACATTTCAGATTTCGAATCATTTTGAGACAAACGCGCCTCGTGATTTTTATCTTGAGAGGCGCTATAGAAATTATACTTTCTTCTTCTTCTTCTTTTTCTAACTATATTGTCGTCTTAATTTTGGTATTGTTTGATCGCAAACAACACACACGTTTCAATATAGTTATTACAGCCAAACGCATGTGTTAATAGACTACACATTACAATCTGATCGCGTCAGACTCCTGATGTTGGTAGTAACGGTACGAGAAGCACCAGTAACGCTAGTAACGCGCGCGTGTGTGTGTGAGTGTGTGTGTGTGTGTGTGTGTGAGTGTGTGTGTGTGTGTGTGTGTGTGTGTGTGTGTGTGTGTGTGTGTGTGAGAGAGAGAGAGAGAGAGAGAGAGAGAGAGAGAGAGAGAGAGAGAGAGAGAGAGAGAGTGTGTGTGTGTGTGTGTGGATGCAGCAGATGCTGCAGCCCTCGTGCACAGCGTCCCTGTCTCCGGTGCGCCTGCGTGCTGAAACGCACCAGCGGAGCGGTGCTGGCCGGACCGGTCGGCAGTAGGAAGCACGGAGGGGGGACACCCAGGCTGTGGGGCTCCAGGGTAACGGTACCGGTATCAGCAGCAGTAACGGTGACGTGGTGCGATGCCGCGCGGGATCACGGTAACGTAAGAACAGCAGCAGCTGAGGAGGAGGAGGACGGTCGAGACTGAGCCGAGGAGGATGCAGCAGTGACGGCCTGATCAGTACCGGGAGGACTGGAACCCATCCGAACGGAACGCCGCCCGCCCCTGAACCTGCTGGTACCGACCCGATCTGATGTAAAGCGGCAGGGATGGACCGGTAGGCAGGGAGGAGGCGCGAGGAGCGGAGCGGACAGGGGAGACCGACGGAACATAACGGAGGAGGGAGCGCAAGGAGGAGGAGGAGGGGGAGGAGGAGAGAGGATGAATCCGGCGGATGGAGGAGGAGATGCGGGCCCGGACGGCCTGGTGACGGCAGGTGGGGTGTGAGAGCGCGTGCGTGTGAGTGTGTGTGTGAAGTGGGAGCTGCTGTCGCCATGATGCCTCAACATCCGCCCATTGACGGTGTGTGTGTTCGGTCTATGCTACTACCAGTGTGTGTGTGTGTGTGTGTGTGTGCGTGCGTGCGCGCGCGCGCAGCACTGCCCAGCAGCAATGAGTATGTGTGTCTGCTGGGGGTGCAGGGTCCGACCAAGGAGGATTGTGGGAAGGCCTGCTAGCTCTTTGAACGTGTGTGTGATGTAATGTGGTGTGTGTGTGTGTGTGTGTGTGTGTGTGTGTGTGTGTGTGTGTGTGTGTGTATGTGTGTGATAACACACTCAAAGGTGGAGGTGCTGCATAACCTGCAGGTGGGTACAACCCAGAGGGAAGGAGTGTGTGTGTGTGTGTGTGTGTGTGTGTGGGGGGGGGGGGGGGTTTCCATAGAGGGACCCTGTGGTTATGACCCATTCGGGTTCAGGGATCTGGTTTGTTACAGCTGTCATGTTTGATTTGTGTTCAGACAGAAAAGCATCAGGCTTGTTTTAACGTCTGTGTCAAACTGCATCAAATATATTCTTATAAAAAATAAAATTCAATCATAAAATTACTGAAAACCTTAAAGATTCTCTAAATAAATTATAATCAGCTGATTTTTCATGTCAGCTCATTCTGACAGCTGCAGTTTGCTTATTGAAAAAACTGAAATATGTTGCATTTCTTAAAAAATAAACAAACGCAACAACAACTGTTTTTCTTTTGTTAGTTTTTACTTTTAAATTATGTTTTCTTAAAGGAGTCTGCTGAGTCTTCCCACTGTGCAAAGACCTATTTACACATCCTACAGACGCGGTCTGGACCAAAGGATACAATATAGACATGATCTGCATGTCCATGCAATGTGGATTGTTTGCAGGGTTCTGACAGACCAGCTGTTCAGTAATGACACTGATTAAAATGAGCCTTTTTAAAAAATATATCCAAAAACCTAAAGATTGTCAATATTTTCTGTAGCCTATTGTGTTATTTGACTAAATTCTGTCATTTCCATCATGGCATAAATCATGCAAAATGAGCTTAAAGACATAACCTTTTTGTGAAGGCGCTTCATTTGTTATTTAATTAGAAATATTCTCAATCTTTTGTTTTATTTGAAAAATATGAATTTAATTGATGGAGACTGCTGTAAAGTGACAGAAAGTGCTGAAAATGTGATACTTGGACACATACATCAATTACAATTTTCTCAAACTAACACCCAAAACCTGTTTAGTGAGGAAATTAAGAAATTCAAATAAAAACATAAAATCTGATGCAGGAATAGAGGGAATTCATTTGTCAATATAGCAAAAAAGGCATCATTTAAATCAATGTAGTCGTTTGTTTTCCCCTCAAAGTCATGCCATTCTGTAGGATGGAAACCTGAATTTGGTGATTCTGAGAAGGTTTTAAACCTGTGTGTGTTGGACGGAGGCGGTCCGGTACCGGCTGTCCATCCAAACTTGACGGCCTGGAACCAGAATCTGAGCTGGGTTCTGTTGTTTCTGAAGCCGACTGCAGTCAGAAAGCACAGACACGGACACAATTAAACACTTAAAGACATTAGTGATGCTTTAGTTCAGACTGCATTGATGCTGGAAACATGGAGCTCATGAAGGTTCTGACCTGACTGGATGCTAATCTGGTGCTCAGCAACACAACATAAAACAAAAGTTAAAATAATGTTCGTTATATTTGGAGTTTGAAGGGACAATGTGATTAAATTAGATTAACTCTTGCATCAAGATTAAAATGGGTTTGAATGTGCTCAATTAAACTAAAACATCTGTTTGTTTTCTATAACAAAGTAATCTGATATTGTCAATGAGCAAATGAGACTTTTGTTGTGAAAAGCTTAAGTGAAGGAGCTTAAGCACTCCAATTAAAGTAACTGTGAAACTTTTATTTGGAAAAGCTGGAAAACAACTAATAGCTGAAGATTTGATGTAGACAGTTTACTGGGAAAGAGGCAAAAGACTTACAAAATCTCTGGGACTTTTATTTTGAAAAATAAAAGTTAATTGAACAGAATGCATTTGATGATAGGCAAGAAGTCTTTTACTTTGAAGGAGCTGAAAGACTCCTAATGTTAAAATGAAATAAAGAAGTTGAGCTGATGCACATGCATTTATTTTGAAGGGATTTTTGAAAGACTTCAATAAAGGAGCTGTTACTTTTATTTTGAAGAAAACTAAGTGTTTAAAATTAATGAGTTAGGAGTTTTAAATGTCTTATGGTGAAGGAGTTGAAGGCCTTACAAGTGCTGTAGACTTTTATTTTGACTGATAAAAGTAATACAAAAGGGCTAATAGATGAAAGATTTAATGTGAGGAGCTGAAAGTCTTTTATTGTGGAGGAGCTGATGGACTCTTAACCTAACTTTACATGTTTGTGGTTTCCTGCAAAGCACTTTGTGTGCTTTTAGACTGAAAGGGAGATAATAAAGTTGTTTATTGTTTACATTTCTTGTCGGATCTTTAAATATTACCAGTTCAGTTCCATCAACACACGATAAAGAAGTGGTGCGGAGGATTCTTTGTCCTGCTGATCCCAGAGCAGCTGTTGTCTATAATTAACGTCCGAGCTGCAGCAGAGAAAAGCTACAGACGCGTTTCGGGTCACTGAGAACGAGTCGTGGAGTCCTGCTCGGGTTCTGGCCTCAGCAGCAGCGTGAGTCTTGTCCCCTGGGCTGGGTTTTAGAGACGTGGTGGTGGAACATATTCATTAGTTTCTGTTGCGTAATCAGTTTGATGAGTGCTGACAGGCTGACAGCGAGTTTCTCTGAAGGCTTTTCATCTGCTCTGAGCAGCTTCTATTTCAGGCTCCTCACTGACTCACAGTCGGAGGCTTTTATTGGTGTGAGAGGATGTAAATCCCTCCTCCGACCGCCGCTCTGTGTGATCGGCAGCTGACCGAGGATCAATCAGGTAGCTGACAGCCCTCAGCAGAACGGACAAGCAGTTTACAGATTAGCCAGACCCGGACTGTGAGCTTCTGCTGCTCTCCAACGCGTCCGTACAGGAAGCAAGCACTCATCAGCGTTTTGTGTCCTGCTCATTCACGCGGCCCAGAGCGGATGGTGAGAAGAAAGAGAGAGGAGGTTTAGCTGGGTTATCAGCTGGGATGAAGATGTGAGTTTTTACTGAAGATTCATCACAGAATAAAAGCTTTCAGCAGACACACTGCTGCTGCATCTGACTGATCTCCAAACGGAGACAGGCTGAATAAAGAATAGCGTCCTCCATCCATCCTTCCTTGATGAATTCATTAACTGACAGCTTGAATGGAAAACGTTTCCGTCGGACAGAAAAACTGACCTGAAGTAACACATTCACGTGTTTGGTTCTGTCTTCAGCTGGCTGACATTGTCCTGTCTGGGAAGCTGGGACTATGTTTAAATCCCTAGATTCTCCGATTTCTCTCATTTTGGTCCAGGCCTCCTCTTACCTCAAGTTCTAGGTGATGCTGATGACTTCCTGTCCAGAACAGTTTGGACCAGTGTCCTTATCCATCCAGAACTTTGACTCACTCAGTCTGAGGCCTTCTGCGGTCTATTTACCTCTGAAGACCACCAGGGACAGATGCCACAGACTACAGAAGTCTTATGTTTGTTGGGCTGCATTCAGCATCAGTAAGGTTGGTTGGTGTCTTCATGGAGAACCTGTCTGATCCTCCAGCTTCATGCAGATCAGGGTTTTTGGGCTCTATCCCTTGTTCTGTTGGTTCCGTGACCCCCAGGATCCTTTGAGCTTTGTTTAACCTCTGCAGCAGTGGTGTGAATGAATGACTCCACCAAAGACCAGAGAGCTTTTTTAACATCAGGGGTTCATGATGGCGTGAACCACTTTTAATAACTCGATCAGCTGATGACCACTCTGTTCAACTTTAAATTCAGTTTTTAATAAACTTGACGAATTTATTTTTTCTATTTTTATTTATTATTTTGCATTCTAAGTCTCTTTTTTTTACCTGGTTATGACTAGGGATGCACCGATGGATCGGCATTTGATCCCAATCGGCCGATGGCGCACCTATCGGTTTTGATCGGAGATTTCAAAATAGATCAAAGCAGACCGATCAGACCATTTTAGATTAGGTTACATTTCCTTTATTCCCAGATTATGTAGTTTGTAGCACTCATTATAATGTTGTAGAAAATTTCTGGCCATACCACGTGATCGGTATCGGTGATCAGCATTCTTTGATATCGGTATCGGTGATCGGCAGCAAAAAACCTGATCGGTGCATCCCTACTTATGATCCAGATGCTTGACATTTATTCACTCTTTTGTTTGAGTTATTATTAATGATTAAATGATCTTCACTCAGAGATCCAGCTCTCATACCATCCAGACCAAGCAGAACCCACCCTAGCTCCAACCAGGGGCTCAAACATTGACAGTCACTCTAATTGAAAGAATGCAGCTAGTATGTGTAGCGTGTTTAACTACATACTAGAATTAACGCTGTTTGCTATCAGCTTTGATAGATTCTGAGAAAAGCTCAAACAAGTTAACCATGAAGCTTCTATCATATATAAATATCTAGGATATCATATATTCGATAGAAGTTCATATGCCAACGAGCTTGGTCTATTTTTAATCCAAAGATGAATGTTTAATTTAAGATAATTAAATTTAATAGCAAAAGTTTATTTATTTAATCAGAAGTTGAAAGGAATCTTTGATTTTTCAATAACCAGAAATATACACCATTCTGTGTTTAATTTCAAAGAAGAGAGTCAAGTTTTTAAAGTTAAGAATTTATTACTAACACTTTAAAAAAAATGACGATTTGAAATGACAATTTTTAACAGACAATTTGATATTAAAACGTATTTTAAAAAGCAAACCTGCGACTGAATAGAAGCTAAAATGAAAATGCGAGTTTTTGGGTGCGTGAATGAATCTCAGAAGGTTTCTTTCAGCGAGAGAAGCGCTTCTGGGTGAAAGTTGTTTTGCAGCTAACTCAGTTGTTTCTAGAGAAAACAGCATCGGACACCATCTGTGTGCTACCTCACCCAGCAAGACGACCCTCTGTGTGGATCTGGAGGTCAAGGAGGATGTTGTCAGCCTCAGGGGTACTCGGTCCGGTAGGGAAGACCCGAGTAGAACCGATCCTCTGGTCCAGAGATGTTGCAGGTGCACGGTGTCGAGCGTCTGGCTTAACTCTGAAGGAGTTTTGTGTCAGCTGGTTACAGGTGTGTTTATTCGAAGCAAGACTATCGGCGTGACAGAATGCTTAGTAGAGACTTGGGCGGCCGTCCCTCGTCTCCTGGTATGGTTCAATAACTGAGCTTTCAGCTGTGGGATTTGGTTTTAACAAAACCCTCAGAACACGCCCTCTCAGCGTCAGAAAGCTTGGTCATGAAGTAACGACATGTGAGATGGTTTTAACTTTACCCTGGATCCCTTCTTCTGGATGAGGTGGTTAACGTGCAAGATGACCTTCTGGTTTACTGAACACACATTACGGATCATCAACAATAATTATTATTATACCCAAAGCATAATAAGTCATTTCAGTAATTAAAATACATTTACACTGAACCAAGAGATTATTTATGATGGTTGTAATAACAGTAATAAAGTCAAGAGTTTATTAAAATTATTATTGAAAAATGTTATTGTGAACTTGAAGTGTCCTTCAGCGTGGGACGGAACAGCAGCAGATAAAGATGGTTTCTGCAGACATCACGGCTCCTGGCGGTTAATCTGTGGGGCGAAGCTACAGAACGACCCAGCTTGACCCAGCTGGGAAAATGTGACCTTTGTCACAAATTAGAGGCCATTCATGACACTACACATGTTAGTATGTAGTTGTGAGAACTTCCTTTTTTCACTGGCGCCGCCTGGCAAAGATCAAGCCGATGTTGTTTAGGGCGCATCTCGAGTCTGTCCTGCATGCTTTTGTTTTATCGCAGCTCAATTAGTGTAATGCACTATATGTTGGACTGAGTCTGGCAGCAATGAAATGATTGCAGTTAGTGCAGAACTCAGCAGCTAGATTCCTGACAGGCACGACAAAGACAACACTTTACTCCTGTCCTAGCTTCCCTACACGGCTACCTGGGGCTTACCGGGTAAAGTTTAAAGTTCTGTTGTTTGTCTCCCGGGCCCTTCACGGTGGTGCCCCACCATATCTGGCTGGGTTGTCACAGATGCATGCCCCTACACGCTCCCTTCGCTCGGCTGATCAGGATTTGCTCGTCGTCCCACAAACAAGGTTCAAAACAAGAGGTGATAGGGCCTTTTCGGTCCCCAACACTATGGAATGGGCTCCCACTTGCTATCAGTACCCATCACTGCAGGTCTTCAAGAGTCGATTGAAGACTCGTTTTTATCGTTTGGTTTTTATATAATATGGATTTTTAGATTTGTAGTCTTTTATCGTATCTGTCTTATCATTTCAGTCATTTTTAATGCAATTTTTAATCTGTCTTTTTGCTCGTTTACTGTTTTTATTTCATGTTCAGTGCCTTGGGCTTCTGTAAAGGCAGTGGAAGGCACTGTTTAAATAAAATCTGATTGACTGATTGATTGTAAAGCTGCCCTATTAAAAACGCACTGGTTGTCAGAAGGTATTTGATGATTACTTCTGTGTTAAAATGTCACATTCACCTCTTTTCTATAGAAAAAAAAAATTTAAATAATGCTGCAGCTTCGAGGCGTGTGCATCTGAAGGTCGTTTATCCTTTTGTTTTTGAAGGTTTTTGAGTTCTGAGATGAAACAGATTTTGGGTCTGGACCAGGCAGAGACACAGAGAGAGATAGCCCTGCAGGAGAAACGCTCCACTTCTCCTTCTTGTTTGTGGGTTTTCTCTCTGAGGGTTATCTCTGCTTGTCGTGCTGCTAATGTGAGGCGTTTAATGCCCTTGGTGTGTGAGTGTTGGATTAGCTTCCTCCCGCTGCGCAGGATGATCTGACACATATGGGAGGCCTGTCTCCAGCACACACATCTATCTGTGAGGGAAACACTGAGTATGCTGACTCTATTACAACCCCAAAACCAGATCTGAGCCCTAAAACTAGAATCTGAGGGGCTTTCCTGAAGACACATTCTTACAAGGTTGAAGATGTTAGATGGTTCCTAAATGAATGGATGAATGAGAGCACACACACACACACACACACACACACACACACACACACACACACACACACACACACACACACACACACACACACACACACACACACACACACACCTACACACACACAGTCTCAGCCTGAACTGTAATGCTCATATTATTGATGAAATTGTCCATCAGCTCTCTTATGATCAAGATAAGCATGCTGTGCTGAATCAGTACCACTCAGATTGTCTGGGCGGAAACACCTTGGAAGAGATGGAGTGTGTCACTGCGAAGAGGGAGGTTTGGGCTTCCCTCCTGTAGTTGGTATCTCTGAGATAGGTGGATAGGTTGGATGGGCAGAAGAGGGTGGATGGGCGGATGGATGGATGGATGGATGGATGGAGGTCGGATAATCGGATGGGTGGTTGAATGGGTGGTTGGAAGGTTGGATGGATGGATGGATGGATGGATGGATGGAGGTTGGATAATTGGATGGGTGGTTAAATGGGTGGTTGGAAGGTTGGATGGATGGATGGATGGATGGATGGATGGAGGTTGGATAATCGGATGGGTGGTTAAATGGGTGGTTGGAAGGTTGGAAGGTTGGATGGATGGATGGATGGATGGATGGAGGTTGGATAATCGGATGGGTGGTTAAATGGGTGGTTGGAAGGTTGGATGGATGGATGGATGGATGGAGGTCGGATAATTGGATGGGTGGTTAAATGGGTGGTTGGAAGGTTGGATGGATGGATGGATGGATGGAGGTTGGATAATTGGATGGGTGGTTAAATGGGTGGTTGGAAGGTTGGATGGATGGATGGATGGATGGAGGTCGGATAATTGGATGGGTGGTTAAATGGGTGGTTGGAAGGTTGGATGGATGGATGAATGTATGGATGGATGGATAGAGGTCGGAAAATCGAATAGGTGGTTGGAAGATGGATGGATGGATGGGCTGGGTGGGTAGATGGATGGATGAATGGTAGATGGATGGATAATGATAAATGTCCCACACTTGTGTAACACCTTTCAGAGTGAGAGGATTCCAATAGGCTTCACACTACAGTGTATCATTCACCCATTCACACGCTGATGATGATGAGCTACATTGTAGCCACAGCTGCCCTGGGGTGAACTGACAAAGGCAACCCAGTGTGCCTCTATTGACGCAGGACAGATGATGGATGGATGGATGGAATGTTAGATGGATAAATATATGAATAGATGGATGAGTACATGAATGGATGAGTGGGGCCTAGGTGGTAAACAGATGAGTGGGTTGATGGATGGATGGATGTATTAGGTGATGAATGATAACTGGGTTATAGATCGATGGATGAATGGATGGATGTAATAATTGATGGATGGATGAATGGACGTATCAGTTGGTGGATGGTTACTGGGTGTTGGATGGATGGATGTATGAATAGGTGGGTGGTTGAATGGGTGGTTGGAAGCTTAGATGGATGAATATATGAATATATTTAGTGGGACAGCAGTAGTTAAACAGGTTGAGTGGGTTTACCAGTAATCGGAAGGTTGTAGGTTTGATCCCGTCTCCAGACAGAGAATTTTGCTGTTGTGTCCTTGGGCAAGACGCTTAATCCCTTAACGCCGGTTGTTGAAAATTTGCATCAAACCTGCATTTGCTCCAAATGCAACCAAAATACTGCATGTACCTGAAAGAAAATCCACAAGTGGAAAACATTTTTATCATTAAAAACTAATTCTGGCGTAAGGGGTTAACCCACCTTGCCTGCTGGTGGTGGTCGAAGGGACCTGTGCTTGGCAGCCTCACCTCAGTCAGTGTGCCCTAGGGCAGCTGTGGCTACAATGTAGCTCATCACCATCAGTGTGTGAAAGGATGAATGATACGCTGTAGTGTAAAGTGCTCTGGAGTCCTCTGACTGAAAGGCACTGTACAAGCGCGGGTCATTTATCATTCATGAATGGATGGACAGATGAGTAAATGAATGGTTGAGCAGGGGCTAGGTGGTGGACAGATGAGTGGATGGATAAATGAAGGTATTAGTTTATGAATTATAACTGGGTGACAGATGTATGTATGTATGGTACTTCTTCAGACACAGACGTGGTCCAGGCCACTGATCAGTGACTACCGGGTCTCTCATTTGTCCCCCCAGGTTCTGGCAAAGCCGAGTCTGTCCGGGCGGTCGATGTTCTGACGGTGCTCAGAGAAAAAGTGGCCTTTGTGTCGGGTAAAACACAAAAATCTTCTGTCAGTTTACTTACGTTGCTCATTGAAGCCCATTCAAATGACCACCTGTTGTGATGTCCAGGTGGGAGGGACAAAAGAGGCGGACCAATACTGACGTTTCCAGCCAGGACCAATCACGACCGAATAAAACAGGAAGATCTCAGCCGACTGGTTACTTACCTGTCTACGGTACCCAGGTAGACCTCTCTCAGGTTCTGTTCACAATGATCCCTCTCAAACAGATGTGGTTGTAGCTTCCTCATTTTTAAAGCACATTTGATCCATAAAGTGCATGAAACTAGACGAGTTGGTGCAGCTGTGGGGTTTTAAGTGGATGTTCAACAGAACTCTCAGAACAAGAAGGCAAACATACAGGAGTAGATCTTATGGCCTCAGTCACTTGGGTGATGTTAAAAGGTCGAGTTTGTTGAAAAACTATATCGTTTTGATCCCTGCTGTGCTTCTCCTCCAGTGAGGACGTGCGTGCTCGTGGCTTCACCGTGGTGGTGGACATGCGAGGCAGTAAGTGGGACAGCGTGAAGCCAGTTCTGCGAACCCTGCAGGAGTCCTTTTCCTCCAACATCCACACAGCTCTGCTCATCAAACCAGACACCTTCTGGCAAAAACACAAGACCAACCTGGGCAGTGCCAAGCTCAGCTTTGAGGTACGGCCAGAACCAGTCCTATGATTTCTGGTTCGTTTGATCTTCTGTGCTTGAATCTGGAAGCAAATCCTGTTCAGATTAATTGACTACATGAGTCCAGTTTGGATCAGGTCTGAATTTCCGACAAATGTTTTCAGTAAATCCAGTTAAGCTGTTAGTGGGTTGCTGAAAACATCTATGTCTCCAGACCAGCCTGGTATCGGTGGAGGGTCTCTCCCGGCTTGTTGACCCCTCCCAGCTTACGTCTGACCTTGGCGGCTCGTTGGAGTATGACCATGTGGAATGGACTGAGCTACGTCTGGGTCTGGAGGAGTTCTCTGGTGCCGCTACGCAGCTTCTGGCCCAGCTGGACCAGCTAGAGGCTGGGCTGAACCGCATACTGGAGCCTCAGGACGTTGATGAAGCCAGAAAGTAATTCTTTAGATTGACGTCCATATTTCAGGGTTGTCTGGAGTCCATGTGTGCTAAACTCTTTGTTACATTGTTTTTAGACTTCTAGAGGAACATAATCGTCTTCGCAACACCATCAGCACCGCGCCAGTCGATGCGCTTGACCGAGAAGGGCGGAGCTTGCTCCAGCGCATGCGCCTTGGTCCCTCTCACGGCGAGGGCTCTAATGAGGGGGGAGGCAGTGGGGGCACCTGGCTGTCAGGAGGGGCAGACTTCCAGAGTGTGGCACCAAAGGTCTCGTCTCTGTTGGATCGACTGCAGGCGGCTCGAGCCCACCTGCTGCAGAGCTGGAGTGATAAGAAGCTGCACCTGGACCAGGCACTGCAACTGCACCTATTTGAGCAGGACGCCACCAAGGTAGACGTCCAGCTGGCCGGAGATCTCCTCTAAACAAGCTTTTCACTGAACCTCTCGGCTCCTCAGACCACCATTAGTTTTGCATTCATTTGCCTGATGTTGCGCTGAGTTTTGCATTGGGTATTGTGACCCATCTCTGCCTAATTCTGCCTCTCCCCGTCTCAGATGTCAGAGTGGATCGCTCACAGTAAAGAATTGTTCATGCAGACTGTGACAGACGTTGGTCAGAACCACCAGCACTCTATGGACCTACAAACACAACACCAGCACTTCACCGCCAACTGTATGGTACGTCCATGCCAAGCTGTGTGTCAGTTCTCCTGGTTTTAAAGACCAGAACCAAGATATATAGATTTGGTATTTTAAGCTTAATGTGATTAAACAGAGCTGATCCTTTAATGGTATTCATTTAAAAACCACACCCCTATCCAACTGACGTGTCTTCAGAATGGCAGCGTGAACGTGGACAGCGTGGTGACCATGGCTGCAAGACTTGCAGAGGCCGGTCATTACGGAGCAGAGCGGATCGCCGTGGTGTCGTCACGGTTACAGGAAGACTGGAAGTCCCTGACCACGGCACTGGAGGAGCGCAGCAACACGCTTGCCATGGCAACGGGATTCCACCAGGGGGCAGAGCAGGTATCAACACAAGTTCCACTCCACGTGTAAAGGTTCTTGATCCAGCTCTAATTTCTTTGCTTTACTTCCGAGGAGCAAGACTTTCTCTAAGTCTTTTGTTTTTTATTTTCCCTTTTTATGCTTTGAATGGGTCCTTCACCGACAAAACATTTTTACTTACGAAGTTTGAAAATGATCAGTCACTCTGACTTCAACATTCAGGCTGAACATGAAAATTGTCTCCTACACCAATGTCCTGCGTTAGCTTCTGATAGAAAATGGAATGGCGAAACTCTCACTCATCTTGACTCGCGACGGGGAAGGTTTAGTTGGTTTAGTGTCCAGCAAACAAAGAACACATCGGCCAGTACTAGCTAAACATTAGCATTAGCATTAGCAACTCCACCACACAACAGAACTCTTCCAGGCTTGTGTTATTTGTGAAGATATACATCAACATTGCAGAGCAAGTGGTAAAGTCCCATTGCTGTTAGCCAATCAGATGAGAGATGTCCAAACATCAGGAAATAGACTCCAAATCTTGTTGTCTGAAGCTGCTTT
Source organism: Nothobranchius furzeri (assembly GCF_043380555.1). Lineage (NCBI taxonomy): Eukaryota > Metazoa > Chordata > Actinopteri > Cyprinodontiformes > Nothobranchiidae > Nothobranchius > Nothobranchius furzeri. Next base: position 82,579,812 of record NC_091743.1, read on the forward strand.
CTCCTCCAGCTAAATTCTCTGGACTAAAACAGGCACATTTGAGCTTTTTTTCCCCCAGAGTATGACTTGCGAGGCATTCATTCCTATGAGACCACATCAGGTGTATTAAAATATGAGTCAGGACCTTTTTAACGAGACTTAGGTCAAAGTTGAGTGAAACCCACTTCTCTAAAACTGATCAGGAACAAAATAATTAGAACTAACAAGTGAATTTGAAGCCAAAAACCAAAGAACTGTGGATCAAAGCCTAACCCAAGCCTAAATAAAGTCTAAATGAGATGCGTCCTCTTCTTGTTATTGTATTCCTTCTTAGAGAAAATCATGTGACAGCCATCCGGTATTTTCATGGATTTAAACCCTGTCTGTCTGTCTGTCTCTGTATTGTGTCTCTAGTTCCTTCTCCGGGTCGAGGGATGGGTTAAAATGTGCTCTGAGGGGCCGTTGCCATCGGCAACAGCAGAGCTGGAAGCTGCAGTAAAGAAACATCAGGAGCTCAATGAGGAGATCTCAGCCAACTACACACAGGTGCTTCCTGGTCCAGAGGTCCCACCTGAGTCTGCAGGTGTCTTCCTGATCTGATATTCAAATGTCCATTGTTCCGTTTGTGTTCAGGTGAGTGAAAGTGGGAAAGCATTACTGGACGTACTCCAGCGCAGCTCGGCCAGTGAGTCTGACGAGTCAGCAGCCAAGCCAGACTTCACTGCTGCCACACACAGCATCATGGGCGTTCTGCACCAGGTGATGCAGGTAAGATGGACAGGACAATGGCTCCAGAGCTGAATTAGAATTTATGAACACCTAAAAAGATTAAACTGATTTGGCTTCCCCTGCAGGGTCACCATGATGTTGAAGGAGCCTGGCAGCATCGTAAGCTCCGCCTCCACCAGCGTCTACAGCTGTGTGTGTTTCAGCAGGACGTCAGACAGGTTGGACCCTTTATTCACGACCAAAATATCATCAGGGTTTAGAGTTAGAATTATCCCTGGATCCAGATCCAGGTCCGGGTTTAGGTTCTGACCCATACTCAGATTTTCCCTCCACTTGCCCATCTCTCAGGTGTTGGACTGGGTGGAGCAGCATGGTGAGGTTTTCCTCAACAAACATACCGGAGTGGGGAAGTCTCTCCATCGAGCTCGAGCACTGCAGAAACGGCATGATGACTTCCAGCAGGTTGCACAGGTACCTCAGTGCCTCTAGTGAAAAACAAGTCTTCATTTTCACTGCCCGACCTGTAGAGCCAGTTACCTGCTCAGGTGTCCAGTCAGAACTAGATCTGTCTGTGTTTCAGAACACCTACACTAATGCAGAGAAGCTCCTGGAGGCAGCAGATCAGCTGGCTCAGTCTGGAGAGTGTGAGGAGGAGGAGATCTACCAGGCAGCCCGAGACCTGGAGCTCCGTATGCAGGTAAGCTGACAGACAGGGAAGCTGTTGGCTTGTTTACATGCCGAGTCATGTTGGCTTGTTTACATGCTGAGTCAGAGGCATTTACCTTGTTGACATGTTGTTCAGGCCTTCATCCAGCGGGTGGAACAGAGGAAGCTGCTGCTGGACCTGGCTGTGTCCTTCTACACTCATACCAAGGAGGTAGGACTCTGACTTTAGACTTTCCATGTTTTTTGGACTTTAAGACCCCAGATAAAAGCTTCTTCACCTCCTCTCATCACTCCCATCTCCTCCTCAGCTCTCCGTGTGGATGGAAGGCCTCCAGAAGCAGCTCTCCCCAGATCTCCTGGTGTGTCCCAACACCGTAGAGGCTCTGCAGGCTTTAATCAGCCAGCAGCAGCAGCAGCAAGCCAACACACAGGTATCCACCCTTTCCCCTCTGACCAATAGAAATAACATCATAACAATCTCACTCTAATGACCTCTGACCCCTAACCCTCACACTAACCCCAAATGTAACCCTGACCTGCAGGAAGCTGCGATGAGTGTCATCCGGGAAGGAGAAGACCTCATCTTACAGCTCAGGTACTCACACCACGTGTGGGTGTGTTTGTTTTATGCTGCAGGGCTGCACAGGAAGAGTGTGCTTGTTTTACGTCAAGGCAGCTCCTGATATTTTAGGGCTCAGAGTAGCCGTGCGTATAACTGTGTGCCTGTAAATTTGTTTCTGTATGAAGTGCATCTGGTTAACTGATTTTCTGTCATTTGTGGGCGTGTGTTTTCTGTATAGACTGTAAAGATCGGCGATCCTCCGGTATCCAGCATGTTTTAGTTGTTTTTCTGCTTCACCACACCTGCTTTTAATCAGCAGGCGATTAACTGGCTTCTGCAGAGCTTGATGAGCTGCTAAACTGGTGAATCAAATATGGTGGAGCAGGGAAACAATTAAAACACGTTGGATACTAGCACTTGGGGAAGATAGTTGGGGTGAGGTTGATTACTAATCTAAAAGATGCAGAAACTGCTGATGAGAAAATGAAGGGTTGGAAATTATTGTTTAATGTTACCAATCGTGTCCTAGATTGTGTAAATTGTGTGCACTTATATTTCTAAATTTAGCACGATGCATTGCTGTCTAGAGTATATCTATTAGTTTTATATCTGTTTACTTTATTCTTTTAATGTGTGCGTTCTAGTTTCTGGGTTCCTAATGTGAGAGTGTGTTACTGGCTGGACGGTGTGCCTGATGTTAGTGGCTTATTTTTCAAGATTTTATCAAATACGTTTCTGTGTTTTTAATTGAAATGAATGAGGGAATCGTTTTTATACCTGCTTAAAGAGGAAATGCAGAGCACTTTTATTATCTAGACTTTTAAAGATGTTTGTAAGATTTTCTTAAATCTGAGTTTTCGGTGATTTGAAGGTTATAGAATTATTTTTCCAAATCATGTAAAACTGAAAGGTGTTTTTTGATGATTGTGTACGTTTTCTAGTTCTGCAGCTGCTTTTGTTTTCTGGATGATTTAGTCTGAGTAGATTGGATTTCTGGTTTGCATCAACTGTTCATTTAAGCATTGTGTTGACTGTATTGAAGCATTGTTTTTTAGATATTTAACTGATGTACATGAGCTTTGTAACGTATTCTAGATTGGCGGTTCCCAACCTTTACCCTTAGGGGTTCTATCCGTATTTATGCGTTAAAAGCTACTTTTTACAGACATACAGAATTTTGAATTATACTGGGAGTGTGATTGGGATTTTAAAAATGCTGATTTTGTAAATATGGTCTAGTAACCTCACAGCTTCAGCACAGACACAATTATGGGGACCCCCTACAACCTTGTGGGGACCCCCTAGGCCCTAGGGGGTTCACAGACCCCAGTTTGGGAACCACTGTTCTTGATGATGTTGAAAGCATGGATGCATGCTTTCATGTTTGTGCTGACTTATAAGCAAATACAGTTTTATTTCTAGATTTATTTATTTTTAATCAATTTATTTCTGCTGATGCGTTTGTTTACAGGTGGATATTATTAGTGGGTGTTTTCAGGGAGGTGTTAATCATATATCATCTTCTCTTTCAGCTTGGCTTCATAGTTTTTAGTTTTTTTTTTCATGTTTGGGGACTTTTAATTTAATTAAGACTGATTGAACTTCTTTTGAAGTGTCTGTAATGTGTGTGGGCGTGTTTGTTTCAGGCCCCAGGGCAGCTCAGTGGCCCATGTGGAGTCAGTGCTACAGCAACTGGAAGAGTCTCACGCTCAACTTGAGGAGCTTTTCCAC